>NC_060123.1:127006166-127309696 GCF_021461395.2 Schistocerca americana | reverse complement strand
TGAAATTTGGAGGATGGAAGCAGCCGTAAAATACATTGCATTCAATACCAAGATGGTAGTCATTCGTTGACATTAGTAATTCCTGGACGATGAAATTTACTGCAAGATTTTGGAGCAGCTACAACTTTTTCATGCAGAAATGAAGCAGGAGACTGTTGGAGAACAAGACCTGGACACCGTACGAGAGAAGACATATTAACATGGTGATGAATGTACTCTTATCTACGCCATTTCCCCTGTTAATCACATTTTGTTGTTCTCTGTCCTCTTTCAAATGATTTTTGTAGTGGAAATTGGTTTGACTTTTGCTCAGAAACGCCACAAGGACAACCCCAACAATAGCTTTTCCGAATCACGAAGTCCGATAGCTTTTCTGTAATACGAAGTCCGATTTGCATTTCATTCTTTCCCTTTTTCACAGTCATTAATGATTTTAAAACCCCCTTTTTATTCACCATTTCTTCCCACATTTTCAACCTTTTCTTTTCTTTTCTTCTCTTTTTCTTTTTTATTAACCACTACAACTGGCGACCGTGACAGGACTCGAACCTGCAATCTCGCATACGCACACGCACACAAACGCACGGATGCAAACACATATACACTCATGCAAATGCAACACACACACACACACACACACACACACACACAACTGCATAGCTTTCGATCATTGCATAGCTTTCAGCCATTAAGGCCTTCATCAACAATAGACACACACACACACACACACACACACACACACACACACACTGCTCTGAACTCCACAAGGCCGTAATTGCAAACAGCAGTCACTCCTCAATGCAGCATAAAACACTCATGCAAATGCAACTCACACACAACTGCATAGCTTTTGGCCATTAAGGCCTTTGTCAACAATAGACACAATAGACATACATACGCAAACACACACAACGCAAATGCAATTCACACACAACAACTGCGGTCTCTCGTGTGTGTGTGTGTGTGTGTGTGTGTGTGTGTGTGTGTGTGTGTGTGTGTGAGGTGTTGATGAAGGCCTTAATGGGTGAAAGCTATAATTGTGAGAGTCTTTTTGTTGTGTCTATCTGCAACTCAGCATCTCTGCTATATGGTGAGTGGCCACTTTCCTTCTCATAATATTGTTACATTCCATCCTGGGTTTTCCATTGTTTCATCAGGAAGCCTAAGGTGGAGGTTTGTTGGACAACTTTATCGTGTACATTTAGTTTCCGTACAATCTGAATTTTACATGGACAGATATGCAGATAAACACAGATGATGCGCCAAGGGAACAATCTGTCACTGTTAGTGGCAAGGTATGTCTGGCAGCAGAATGGTGAGGACTTCGGCTGCATGCCTGATGCACCTCCTGCACTCACTCCGTGGTTCGTTTCATCCTTCTTCAGCCTGTACTTTTCTTCTTTGCACAAGATGCAGTGCTCTGAATTGTTGCAATCATCATACAATTTTCTAATGATCCAGGGCTTTGTCATGTTGAAACAACTCCAAATGGGGATGGGACACTCACTGAACTGTGATGGGAGACTTGTTATTTTTTTAAATATGTCTTTATGGCAAATGCCCGATGCTCTGAACTCCACAAGGCCGTAATTGCAAACAGCAGTCACTCCTCAATGCACCATACACATACTTATTTTGAGCAGGTGTAACAGCAATGCTATACTATATGACTTAAATCCTACTATTCATTTTGCCAAACATTGTACAAAGGCACAACTGAGATGGTTAGCGCAACAGTCTCTATGGATATGTACACATGTTTGGAAGAAGAATGCAAGTTAAAAAACTGAGCAATGATCTTAAAACTTCTTTTTTTATGTGCCTATCACCTGCTCCATATCTGTTTAAGGCATGTGGTTGTCTTTACTCATTAAATTGTTTGTAAGGCTTTGAAAGTGATTATATATGAAAGATCTTTTACAATCAATGATACTGGATAGCTACCAGAAGATACTACGAAAATAACTTGATAAGCAGTTTGTAAGGATTATGGGTAAGAGTTATGTAGCAACCCCCCCCCCCCCCCCCCCTTTCCCCTTGAATTTTTTGTAGCTTATGACCAATATATTTACATATTAACCCACACATCCCCAGCATACATTAATGGTACATGTGACAGGACTGGAATTTTACTGATTTTCTTGGATAACAATGAACTCCTATAATCTTGTTATGCTTGTTTAAGGATTGCCGGACATCTGCTCTTTCAGTCTTGTTTTAGTAGTTTTGAGAAGCAGTCCACTACTGGGAACAGCTGACAACAGAATTTAAATCTCTTTTATGTAGCCAGAATTTCATCACACCATGAACTTAGACTAAATATAAAAATTAAAGTACTTCATCTTTCAAGTTCAAAAACTGAAATAGTTTCTTAATAAAACAACATTCACATGTCATTTATTGAAACTGATGAAACATTACTTGTATCACAGGGACATATGCAGCATTTTTGGCATTAAACATAAAAGTAACACTAAGCACTAACGAGAGAATTTTAATCATTTTTCAAGTTTTAATTTGTTAATTTTTCTTGGTGAACAAGGTTTTGGGGCCACTGTGGGAAAAAATCGTCTCACTCAAAACTGACCCCTTACAAAGAAGAAGGAAACAGCAAAGGATGAACGAGGTACTGTTCATTCTACCATGCATAACTAAAATGGTCTACTTCTGGGTAAATGGTGTGGCAACTCCGTTGTTTCTGCAGCATCAAATAGACTGGTGTGAACCCAGTAACCAGTGTTACAAGATATTTTCTTAAGTCAAGGAAACACGACGAAATTCCTCAACCCTCCTTCCTGACAGAACAAAACAAGAAAACGGGTGCAACTGATAAAAAATGTGAAGTAGCAGAAAATAAATATTCATAACAGGAAATAGTACAGAGCTCTTTTCAGTTGGTTGTTGAATGTCACTGTATACAATGCAAAATTGGAAATACAATCTCTCATGATAAAACCCTCTCAAGCTTCCAGTTACATCAAGTCTTAAAATTCATGAGTTTTCCGCCGGGTACTCCTCGGCCATTGTCAAGTGGTGACTGCCTCTTGGTTGCTGCTACAATCCTTATATAATGATGCTGCTCTCTCCAGAACTATATAATGAAATGTTTTTGTTGCGCGCCTGCTTCAACCTTCTGATGGCCGGATCTCAAGCTGTCCTTAATTGCAAGCTGCCATCTTTACTGAAGAAATGTCACAAATTTTCATCTCAGTCACTTCTTTTATTATGGTATCCCAGAAACTCTTGGTCCGTGTCATAACAGAGGTCTCATCAAATGCAAAATGATATCCATTTTGTAGAGCATGCTCTGCTACCACGGATTTCTCAGGGTACTGAAGGCGAAACCGTCTCTTCCACACAGCACTGTTCAGCTGTATGCTCAGTTCAATAGTATGCACAGTATATTTGATATGGTGCATACAGTGCCCAACATGCAGAATAAGGAGGCTAGGCAGATGTTTTGTGAGTCTGTAAATTGGCAATCCATGATGGAATGCAGAGTTCTTTTTCTGAACTTTTGGAAGGCCATACAATGTAGGTGACTGAGATGCCAGAAGAAGTACATTTTTCATGAATTTCTCTTCCAGTGAAGACCTCTTGAGAAGCTCTGATTATTACTTTAGATGTTGGACCCCTTGATAATTTTTACTCCTGGTGTTCTGAGGCCTACATCGTATTTCACAGGTCTCACGAGTTGCTGAATTTTTGCTGGAGCCCCAACGGCCGAATCTGTTTCATGCCTTTCTTGGAGCTGTCTAATCATTCCTGTTATTGAGCCACAGAATGGCAAAAATTCAAGCTTCCTCAAGTCCTCCTTGGGATACTTCTGTTCATGTGTTTTTAGAAAGATGGCTTGTGAAATCTGGCAGTTCTTGTAGCCCTCGTTCCTGCATACTTTCCATAAGTGGCTTAGCTCCTTTGGCAAGTTTTCAGTGCCTAAGATCACTTTCATTTGATGCACCAAGGTCCTCAAAACAGAAAGTTTCTGTGATGACTGCTGATAGCTGTTAGTGTGCAGATATTGGTCCGTGTGGGTGGGATTCTTGTAAGCAGTGTGGCAGAGACACCCATTTGCTTTACAGTGGACGAGGACATCAAGGAACGGCAAGGCAACATCTGTCTGTACCTCCTTCATGAATGTGATGTTGTCATGGATATTGTTGATGTGGTCCAAGAATTCTCCCAGCTTTTTGCGTCCATGAGCCAGAAAGTGAACGTGTTGTTGACATAACGATAAAAGCAACTAGGCTTTGCAGGAGTGTGATGTCCTCAAATCAGTCATAAACAGGTTGGCTGTAATTGGAGCTAATGTGCTCCTCATCACAATACTGTCTGTCTCTTTGAAATATTCTCCTTCATACAAAAAATATGATGAGCTCAGGGTGAGCTTAAATACGTCCACAACAATGTCATCAAATAACTGGGAGAGCAGAGCTACAGAATCTTTGATGGGAACAAGTGTGAATAATGGCATCAAATGAAAGTTGACCACGGTATCTCCTTCTCCAAGATGCAGACATTTAATGTGACTGATGAAGTCAGTTTAATTCTTGATGTGGTGCACAGTGACCAACATGCAGCGGAAGGAGGCTGGCCAGATGATTCACGAATCTCTAAGTCGGCGATCCAGTGGTGCTCTTGATGGAATGTACAGGTGTATTCTCCTGTGAACTTTTGGAAGTCTAGGTGGTCGAGATGCCTGAGGGAGGAGCTTTTTAATGACATTCTCTTCAAGTGAAGGCCTCTTGATAAGCTCTGACATCTTTCTGTTTATTCTGGATGTTGGATCCCTTGATAATTCTTTTATATGTCTCCTCATACAGCATCGACCGAATCTTCACATCACAGTCATCTCATTCAATAGTGACAGCTGTGCAGCTTCTGTGTGCTGGCAGGACTATAAGGAGGGGATCGTTGCAAAGTTAGTTAAGACCATAATGCTCATCTCTTGTCACGTTTGAGGTTGGCAGCTCAGATTTTGAAAAAAATGCGGCTTGTTTCTTGGTGAATTTCTTCTTCAGTTTCACTAGGCATCTTGCGAATGAATTGTTCAGCATCACTTATTATATCATCAAAAGGAATACCCCATGGCGATGGTGCAAAATTACATCTCCTCTTAAGAGTTGACATGTCAACCCAGCCTATGCTTCTTGTCATCATGCTGATAAAAGCATTTTCTGTTGTTTACTGTTCTGCTCAATGCTGTTGCTGTGGAAGACAACTAAATTTCCCCATCTGCCATTCCATGGTTGTCCTCTGTGATGAAATTTGTTGTTCTACTGTAGCTGTGTCAATCTATTCCCAATCCAAAGCTGAAAGTAAATGACAAGAGTAATGCAGCTGTCATTATGGAATGAGCTGACTACGATGCAAAGTTCAGTTGATGCTGGAGGAGGAGAAATACCAAAAATTATAAAGTGGTTCAACATCTAGAATAATAAGTAACACGCAAAACATCTGGCTAGCTGCCTTATTCTGCATGTTGGGCACCATTGCAACACATCAAGAATATAACTGACTTCATCATTTGAATTAAGTGCCTGCATCTTGGAGAGGGATATTTCATAGTCCGCTTTGATGTGCATCATTATTCACACTCATTCCCATCTTCAAAGATTCAACAGATATGTGCTCCAAGTTATTCGACGACACTGTTGTGCATTTATTTAAGCACATTCTGACATTGTACTTTTTGTATGATGTAGAATATTTTAACCAGATGGACAGCATCACAATGGGTAGGACATTAGCTCCAGTTACAGCCAATATGCTAATGGAGCACTTCGAGGACATCAGCCAGGGCATGGCTCCTGCAAAGCTTTTATTGTTATGTGGATGACACTTTTGCTGTCTGGTCTAATGGACATGAAAAGCTGGGAAACTTCTTGAACCATTTTAAGAATATCCATGACAACACCACGTTCATGATGGAGGCAGAGACAGATGTTGCCTTGCTGTCCCTTGATGTCCTAGCCCACCATAAAGCAAATGGGTGTCTCAGACAGTGTTTACCTGAACCTCACCCATATGGACTGATAACTGCATGTTAACAGTTATCACCATCCATCACAGAAACGTTCTGTCTAAGGATATTGGTCGATCAAGAAAAAGTTATCTCAGACGCTGCAATCGAGCAAAGGAATTGAGCAACTTACAGAAAGTATTCAGGGACATGGGCTACAAGAAATCCCAGATATTGAAAGCAATTTTTCTGAAAACACGTACGCAGAAGGACTCCGAGGACATCTCAAGAAAGCTTGCATTTTTACCATTCTGTGGCTCAGTAACAAGAAAGATTAGATGGTTCCTAAGGAGGCATAAAATTAATTTGGTCTTCGGGGCTCCAATGAAAATCAACAACTCATGGGGCCTGTGAAAGATGCTGTAGGTCTCAGAACACCAGGAATATATAAAATGCTGTGTGGGTGTGGACAGTTTTATGTCAGACTGTGTGCAATACTGAACTGTGCATACTATTGAATAGTGGTGTCTAGAACATGAGAGATGCTTCTGCTTCTGGTACCCTGAGAAATCAGCAGTAACTAAGCATGCTCTAGAAAACTGACAAGTATTGAATTCAACAAGACAGCTGTCATTATATGGACTAACAGTTTCTGGAACAGCGAAATAAAAGGAGCAATTGAGATAAAAGACAAGCGCTGGCACAAAGACGAAGAAAGGAAAAGCAGAAAAGGCGGTGATACGACATAAGCCAATAGCCCGCTGACGAGGACTGCTCCGTGACAGGAGTGCCCTCTAGCTGAAGAGAATATAAGCAATGCTCTTGCTAGCCTCGGCTGGACAAGATTAGCACAGCACTAGGGGAGCACTACGGTAGCAGTGACGTGTGATCCATACCAATTGCTTACATGGACATTATATACAGTAAAGGACTTTTGTTGTTTGCATGTCACCCATCACTTGCAACACCATTGTAAAGTCAAAGTTAAATACTGTCAATCTTCTTTATTGAAATAAAACTATTATTGTAATTTGCTTGAAATGTTGTACAGAATTCTGAGAATGCAGCATCCTTTAGGCACACTATATGAGACGAGTGGGCAGGACCCCACATTGGTGACAAGTATCTGCAAACCCAGTGCCGGACAGCCATGGAATTTTGTACGCTGCTGGCGCCTTAATTCTCTCGTCTCTACTTTGCAGGGGCATTTCTTTGCATTAACAGTTTCTTGTCTTTTTGCTAATCAGTGTTTTCAGATGGACATTGCAGAAATTGTCTTTGATTTTTTTGCTTGCTTGTCTTGTCTGTTTGTTACATTTGTGTCTTCCAACATGCCCACCCCACCTGTCCCACCCCCTGCTCAGGCACCACAGCCACAAGCATTAGATGCCACTCAGTACGGTGCAGCAGTTACTGACCAATGCTGCATGCCCAAAAGAACAAGCACCACCCACCACAGCTGCTATCCACCTTTTCGACAATTTCATGAATAAGAAGAGGAATGGCTTGAGGGGATGTCCCAGTTTGAAGCGCACCTCGTCGCTCACAATGTACCAGGTACTGTAAAAAAACCATTATTCCTCATCCACGGTACCAGGTACTGTAAAAAACCATTATTTCTTATCCACAGTAGGAAATGCAATGTTCCGCCTCATCACAAAATTTTTTCCTAACGCCATTCCAAGTGTACTTGTTTACAACCAAGTGGTTGACAAACTAAGTAGCTATTATGACCAACAAGTGAATGTGGTAGCAGCTCAGTATCAACTCTTTAATTGCAAAAAACAGTCAGGACCAACTTATCGCTAGTGGGTAACAGATTTGCAGGTTATGACAAGGAAATGCAAATTCAAATGTGCTTGTGGTGCTTTATATTCAGATGTTATGTTGCTTGATGTGATTGTGTACAATGTAGCTGATGTTAAACTCAGAGAACAGATTTTGAAACAGCCCGATCCATCATTTTAGCATGTAGTGCAAATACTAGAACAGTACGATTCAGGTGCCTTGTTGGCTCATAAAATTGAGCAGCCAGCTATTTGTTGAGTTGAGTCCCTCAGTTGTGACTGGTCCGTTCGGCGGCGGCGGCAGCAGCTCGACACACCGAGTAAACAACCTTCCACGCTGCGTATGCAGTTTGCTACACAGACGGTGACACATGCAAACAGAATTAAGTCTTGTCCTTGGTGTTACTCATGGCACAAATGCAAAGACTGCCCCTCCTAACAAGCTCAGTGTTACGCTTGTGGTAGGAAAGGACATGTACAGTCTGTATGTTTGCAACGGAACAAACATAAGAATTTTGCCCACTCATAGAAATCTAGTCACAAGGCCCATGTCATTAATGCAGTATGTTCCAAGTCTGCAACAGGCATTAGCTAAACTAGCAAGTGTGCAGTTTCTTCAGTAATATGCCAGTCGAACTTTCTGTTCAATTACTTCTTTATGGGAAAGGTGCGAAATTTCAGTTGGGCACAGGTGCCTATGTCACATTGCTAAATTGTCACACATATGAACTTATGGCTCCCCACGTCTGTCTAAAACTAACACACAACTGACAGCTTATAATGGATAAGACATTCCCATTCTCGGAACATGTACTTTGCCTGCCATGTATCACTCACATACACGAACAGTGACTTTTACAGTGGTACAATCATGTGAATGTGAGAACATATTTGATCTTGATTAATTTGATTTGTTTGTCTTTAACATTCAGGACAATGTGTTGTCAGCGTCTGCTTTCAATGGAAAAGACAGTGTAGCTAGCTTACAAAAAGAATTCCCGGAACCCTTTTCTGAATGTTTACACAAAGCTAACAATTCTGTTGCTCATATTACTATGAAAAACAATGTTCAGCCAAAATTTTGCCAGGCCAGAACTGTTCCCATTGCATTACAGGTCAAAATCACGTCTGAACTTAAAGAATTGCAGGACAGCGTGGCCACAGCATCCAGCAGAGGGTGTCCTCATGACACCGCAGGACGACCCCATGGAGATGGAGCCTTTGCCTCCCCCCGCCTCCTCTCGTCCTACCGATGGAGCTGGACCCACCCACACCGCGGCAGTCGCCGCCTTGTCCATCTGGTTCACGGCAGCAGGAGGTGGACGTGTACCCCTCTGGTCATTTTCCGGGGGCCATTTCCGCCACAACGAAGGCTGAGTGGCAGGATACGCCCAGAAGCCTGACGTCCCCTGCAGCCTCAGCTTCCGGGCTGGCAATGTGCCCACACTCCTGCCTCCTATGCCACAGTCGCACTTACTGCACGACAATGGTCCGTCGCTTTGCGGGGGAGGGGGGAAGGGGAGAAATGTTCCGGCGTCACCACAAGTGCCGGCACAAAGACGAAGAAAGGAAGGGCAGAAAAGCCAGTGATACGTCGTCAGCCAATAGCCTGCTGATGAGGACTGCACGATGACAGGAGTGCCATCTAGCCGAAGACAATATAAGCACTGCTCTTGTCAGCCTCAGCTGGACAAGATTAGTACAGCACTAGGAGAGCACAACGGTAGCAGTGACGTGTGATACATACCAACTGCTTACATGGACATTATACACAGTAAAGGACTTTGATTGTTTCCATGTCGTCCATTGCTTGTGACACCATTGTAAAGTCAAAGTTAAGTACTGTCAATCTTCTTTGTTGAAATAAAACTGTTAATGTGACTTGCTTGAATTATTGTATAGCACTCCAAGAATGCAGCATCCTTTAGGCACCCTTTACGAGACGAGTGGGCAGGACCCCACATATGGTATAGTATGCTATTTTAATACTAGAAAGATAAAAATTGCTTTCTCACTTTAAATGATTTTATTTTTCAGTGTGACATACAAGGTGAAAGTCATAAATGTAAAAAATAATAACAAAAAATTAATTTGGGCATTAATGGGTTTAGATGAAAGGAGATTATCACTAAACTTAATGTCAAAATAGGGAACCACAAAGTAGTTGAAGGGAAGGAATTATGCTACCTTGGAAACAAAATAGGGTACGATGAATGAAGTACGGGATAGTATAAAAAGCAGTCTATGTACAGACGGCATTCCTTCCCATAAGAAGCTTGCTAGTGTCAAATATAGAATAAATTTCTGAGAACAAATGTTTTGAGCATAGCATTGTATGTCAGTGAATCATGGACTATGGGAAAACCAGGAAAGAAGTTAATTGAAGCATCTGAGCTGTGGTTGCTATAGATGGATGTTGAAGAGTATGTGGACTGATAAGATAATAAATAAGGAAGTTCTCTGAAGAATCGGCAAGGAAAGCAATATGAGGGAAACACTGACGAGAAGATGTGACCGGACGACAGGACATGTTTTAAGACATGAAGAAATAACTTCCACGTTACTAGAAGGATCTGCAGAGGGGAAAAAACTGTAGGAGAAGACACACTGGAATATCTCCAATAGATGACTGAAGATGCTGAGTGTAAGTACTACTCTGAGACGAAGAGAGGGTTGTGGCAAGTAGTCAAAAGACTAGTAGGGAAAGAAAGTGTACATAATATGCACAAATATGTACTTTGGAATTCTCTAATGTAATACAGAGTTTCCACATTTATCTTGTGGTTTCAGTTATTCATACAGAAAAGTATGTGAAACACGGAGCAAAAATTGGCTAGGTCGACTTCATACTGAAATTACAAATGGCTGAAGCAATCACAAAGCACAAGTCACACATCATTACAATATCTGCTTTAAATATGAAGGAAGGTTGCCATTATGAATGTAGACTTCAGCTTATGCTACAGATCAATCTGATTGGGCACAGAATTTTGCTAGTCTGAAACTTTGGAATTTTTCCATGAAAACTAAACGCACATGGATTTCTGTGTATTGACTTCATATAAATGAACAACTAGTATTAGATTGATGAGTAAGAAAACATAAAGAATTAACAGTAAACATATTTATTTTATCAATCTTGTTTTTAACATGTTATGTTCTTCTATCACATTTACCTGAAGAATTTGAGAAAACTGTGGTAACCCAAGCAAAATAACATTTTAATCACAGATGTAACTACCTGTTCTCCTGAGTTCAGTTTGTTGCCAAAAACAAAGATTCCATGTGCTAAAGGAATACTAGAGATATTCAGTGGCCAAAGTAAAGAATGCTAAGTGGCTCTATGTTCAACAGCTTGACAGTAAAATGCTAGATTCAAAACATGCAAGAACAAGCCTTAAATACAGTTTTCATTTTTTCAGTATTTACTTCTATGACTGTACACTATAAACTTACTATTCATCCTTCTCTGACATATTTCTGAAGCTTGTTTCGCACTTTGTTTAACAAACCATCCATCACCAAGACAGACAAGAATTTCATTGGTATGGACCATTTTTCCTTTCATAAGGGCTTTTGTGCCAACTGGCACCATGACATCTTTTGAGATATCATTTGGAAGCACCTCCAGGTGAGACTGCAGTGTCTTGTATTCCTCTTTAACTTTATTCCAGTAATTTGTATTTAGTTCATTTCTAGTAAGTGCCTGTAAATAGTTGAAAACAATATAAACCAATATTCCCAAAGAAAATGTATGTATGGAAAGAATAATATTTTGATAAGGGAATAAGTATTTTACATGGAACAGTTAGGTTCAGCTACTTATGCTATTCGCATCATATTTTGGGGTAATTCATCACTAAGAGGAAAAGAACTCATTGCATGTAATCAGAATAATAGCTAGAGGCCCCCCTCCCCAAGATCACAAGATCACCTTGCAGAATTTATTTAAGGAATTCAGGATATTCACAGTATCTTCGCAATACATATATTCTCTTATGAAATTTGTTAATAGCTCATCCCAATTCCAAAATAATAGCAGAGCTGATAGCTACAACACTAAAAGAAAGGATGATCTTTGCTATTATGGGTTTGGCACAGAAATGGGTGAATTTATTTCCACAAAAATCTTTGGTCATTTACCAAATAGCATTAAAAGTCTGAAAGACAGCAAACCAATATTTAAAAACAAACTACAAGAATTTCTGAATGAAAACTCCTAATCAGTATATGAATTTTTAGATTAGCAACAAAAAACCTAATTAATTAATTATACTGTGTAATGAAAACTTATGTTGAACTGACACATTCCACACCATTACGAAACATCATATTCATGATCTATGGAACAAGTATCAATGTAATGTACCTAGAGTCTACCAAATGCCAGTCAAATACATCAATGATTTAAAAAACCAAGTTGTTACTGCCACAGCCATAGCTGAAGCGGATATGTTGTGCTGAGTGTGAATACAGCTTGAATACAGACTGGGTGATGTGCTTGCCATCAAAGGCGCATATGATGAAACTGGCTGAATGGATAAAAACTTAGTGAGATAGTGTGTTATACAAGTCGAACATGGTGTGAATATTTCAATTAGTTTGGATAGTATAACACAATATTGTTGTACTGTATGTTTTGAGCCACCCTACATATAATGCACTCCACTGTTATACATTCACACCCCTATCAAAACTTCTGCTTTCCCAATAACCTAATATTTTCAAGTTTTAGTAAATTTGATGTTGTTGATAATAAGATCACAAAACTTCCTATTTCTGGGCCATTCCTGTTAGTTTGCTGAAGTTTATTCTACTAATGTTTTAATGCTGTTTGTGACAACAGCCACTGGTTGTTTCTTGAGGTGCATAGCTTTGTCATGTTAAGAATGTAACTGGTCTACTGACACGGTATCATGTATTCCTGCACATTTATAAATGCTCTCTCTTATTAGGTCTACTAAATGCAGTTACAAACAGTTACTGAAAGTTGCAATTCCATCCAAGTGCCTTGACCTGTGACATCATTCAGACGGTGGTCACCACTAGTTTACGCGTATGTAATATGGCAACCAAGACACAACTCATTATACCCGCAAACAAACGTATGTGAAATATTTAACTCCAGCAATAAAATGAAACTAACAGGACAACCATGGGGTGTAGGGGGTTTTGGGCAGTGACAAATATATGAGATTAAGAATAATGACAATTTCAAAACAGATATTAACTTTAAAAAATCAAGCACACAAAATTCTCAACATTCAACACAAACCAAAAGTACATTGGTATTGTTAATTTCATTTGACCTATACAGCTTAAACAAGGCCCTCCTTATTCACACGCAACTCCAAAACCCTGTATTACAAATTTCGCTTGACTTGTGTAGCGCTCTCTCTCTCTCTCTCTCTCTCTCTCTCTCTCTCTCTCTCTCTCTCTCTCTCCCCCCCCCCCCCGTCTCCCTCTCCCTCTTGCGCGCGCGTGCACACACACACACACACACACACACACACACACACACACACACACACACACAAATATCCTTAAAGAGGAGGAGTCCTATATACATATTACCTGAATTTATTGTAAATTAACTTGGCTTTCGAGTTTGCTAACAACTATAACTGACATCAAAACTTTTTAGGAAACAAGTAATTTTTCACACAGGATTTTGTGCTGCCTTAACTGGAATCTCGTTTTGTATATCTGCTTCAATTCTTACAAGGAATTAGCAAATTTTTAGCTCAACAGATTAAAAGGTAATCAACAGGTTTAATTTAAAGTCATTTGTTCACTGCCTTGTAATACAGTGTACCAGATAAAATGCAGCCCCACAGTGAGTGCCGTTCTCAGACATGGGAAGAGTAGGTTGACATTCATAAGCAGCTGGAAACCGCCCTGACTACTGTCAAACAATTGGTAGCAGCTGCAGATCAGTGTGTTGGAAGAGCTCCTGAAACTCGTGTAACTGTGGTACCTGTACCAGAGATATCTCAAGTACTATCCTCTTCTCTGGATCCTGTCCTCTGCACAAAGTACAGGATCTGTCATTAACTGTCCACTTGACTGCGAGTGGCATGTCAATGGTAGATCTAGGCAGGGTGGATGGGACCAGGGAGAACTCAGGGTGTTGTACAGATCCCCCTAACAACAAGTTTGACATGTTGTCTTTCACTGAAACTGGGCCAGTGGGACTCACTTCACCTGTTTTGGGGAAAACTTTTTGGTCTGGTGTCAGGAGGTGGCAAACACAAATAGATAGGGGTCTATTAATTGTCAGCAGTTCAAATGTACTGCGAATGATGGTACCCTTAGGGAACTGGCAGCAAGTGACAGGAAAGAACATCAGGTGCATTCAGTGCCTATGCCTGAGGGCCTCAAATCAATATGTTGAAGAGGCTATTCCAGCAGCCACTGAGGGAACAAGGTGTAACCAGTGCAGATTGTACTGCTTGTTGGAACAAATGATCCCTATTGTCTAGGCTCCAAGGTCATTATTGGATCATTACAACTGGCAGAGAAGGTTGAGATGACCAGCCTTGTGTGTAGAGTTTCAACAAGGCTCACAATTTGCAGCACTGTCCCCAGAACTGATTGTGGCCCTTTGGTTCTGAGTCGAGTGAAAGGTCTGAACCAGAGACTTCAAAGTTTCTGTGAGAAGCTAGGCTGCAGTTTCCTGAACTTGCGCCAAGAGTTGAGAACTTAAGGGTTCCCCTAAATACGTCAGGTGTGCACTACACATCAGAGGTTGCTATTAAGGTAGCTGACTGAGTGTGGGGTGTGCACAAGGGTTTTTTAGATTAGACAACTCTCCATCCAATCCAGATAACGAAAGCTGTAGGAAACCCAGAAGTATCATTTACAATTGAAAGAAATGCTTCCCACTGGTGAGAGTACTAAAATCAAAATTCTATAGGTAAACTGCCAAAGCATTCATAACAAAGAGTTTGAAGCACTCATGAAAAGTAGTGAAGCTCACATAATAATAGGTACAGAAAGCTGGTTGAAACCTGAAATTGGCAGTAGTGAGATTTTGGCGGGAAATTTAAGTGTATATTGAAAGGATAGGCAAATTGAGATGGTGTATTTGCTGCAGTAGACAAAAGATTCAGTATCAGTGAAGGGCATAAAACGACAACTGGATCCTTCTATCGCACACCAGACTCATCTCCTGATGTAATGAAAAATTTCAGAGAAAACCTCAGATTGCTTGTACATAAGTTCCCTAATCATACTGTAATCATCGGTGGAGACTTTAATCATCCAACAATTAACTGGGAAAATTAGTTTTGTTAATGGTGGACGTGATAAGACATTCTGTGAAACTTTACTAAATGCTTCTCTGAAAAACTATCTAGAACAGATAGTTAGGAACTCCACTCATGATGGAAATATATTGGATCTAATGGCAACAAACAGACCCAACCTCTTCGAGGATGTTCACATTGAAACTGGTATCAGTGACAAATTTCAGTAATGTCATTTCTCAATGACGAACCTGAAACTTTCAGCCCTGCTCACAAGGGAACCTCCCCATCGCACCCCCCTCAGATTTAGTTATAAGTTGGCACAGTGGATACGCCTTGAAAAACTGAACACAGATCAATCGAGAAAACAGGAAGAAGTTGTGTGGAGGTATGAAAAAATAAGCAAAATATACAAACTGAGTAGTTCATGGGCAAGATAGGCAACATCAAGGACAATGTAAGCTCAGGAGCATCGTGGTCCAGTGGTTAGTGTGAGCAACTGCGGAACGAGAGGTCCTTGGTTCAAATCTTCCCTCGAGTGAAAAGTTTAATTTTTTTTTAATATCAGACAATTGTCAAAGTTCAGGCACTCACACATAATCAACTTCGTTCTCCAAAATTCCAGGACATATTCAGACTTGCTTGGATATATGCAGGATTTGATGGTCTACACACGGAAAAATTTGAAAACGTTAAAACATATGTTTTGACAGAGCACAGGGAAAACTGTGCGACTCTGAAACTGTTGCATTCATTTGTTGCACTCTTATGTTTTCATCACTGTTTTGGGAGTGATTATCACATCCACAAGAAAACCTAAATCGGGCAAGGTAGAAGAATCTTTTTACCCATTCGTCAAGTGTGCAAGTTAGGTGGGTCGACAACATATTCCTGTCATGTGACGCACATGCCATCACCAGTGTCGTATAGAATATATCAGACGTGTTTTCCTGTGGAGGAATCGGTTGACCTATGACCTTGCAATCAAATGTTTTCGGTTCCCATTGGAGAGGCACGTCCTTTCGTCTAATAATCGCACGGTTTTGCGGTGCGCTCGCAAAACACAGACTCTAAACTTATTACAGTGAACTGAGACGTCAATGAACGAACGGACAGATCATAACTTGGCGAAAATAAAGAAAGTACACTTTTCACCTGAGGGAAGATTTGAACCAAGGACCTCTCGTTCCGCAGCTGCTCACGCTAACCACGAGACCACGGCACTCTTGAGCTGACACTCTCCTCGATGTTGCCTATCTTGCTCATGAACTACTCAGTTTGTGTATTTTGCTTATTTTTTTCATAGTTCCACACAATTTCTTCCTGTTTTCTCGACTGATCTGTGTTCAGTTTTTCAAGGCCTATCCACTGTGCCAACTTATAACTAAATCTGAGGGGGGTGCGATGGGGAGATTCCCTTGTCAGGAGCATGTAGAGGAATTCTGGCTCAAGTTTAAAATAATAGTTGACTATGCACCTGATAGATACATACCCAGTAGAACAGTTCATAATGGATGGGAACCTCCATGGTATACAGTCACTGTAGGGAAACTTCTAAAGAAACAGAAATTAATGGATAATAGATGTAAAACAAAGCATAGGGCTATAGACAGACAGATGCTGAATGAAATGCATTTGGCTGTCAAGAGAACAATGTGTGATGCCTTCAATGACTACTGTAGCATGATGTCAAATGTCATTTCACAAAAGCCAAAGAAATTCTGGTTGGATGTAGAGGTTGTTAGAGGCACCAAAGTTAGTGTCCAGTCCCTAGCAAATGATACAGGAATTCATATTGAGGGTTACAAAGCAAAAGCTGAAATGCTTAATTCCATTTTCAAATGTTCCTTTACAAAGAGAAACCCAGTAGAGTTGCCCCAATTTAATCCTTGTACTATCAAAAAGATGAATGAAATAAGTATTAGTGTCAGTGGTGTTAAGAAACAACTGAAATATTTGAAACTGAACGAAGCTCCAGGACATCACGGAATCCATGTCAGATTCTATACCGAATTTGTGGCCGAGTTAATCCCTTTCCGAACTATAATCTATTGTACATGCACCAAAGAAAAAAACTGCCACATTCTTGGAAAAAGGCACAGGTCACACCCATCTACAATATGGGTAGTAGAACTGATCCACAAAACTACTATCCAATATCCTTGACATCGAGAGGTATTTTGAACAGAATGACCTCATCAATGCCAACCAGCACAGATTTTGAAAACATCGCTCATGTGAAACCCAACTCACACTTTTCTCACATGAGGTACTGAAAGCTTTGGATCAAGGCAACCAGGTAGATGCAATGTTTCTTGATTTGCAAAAAGCATTTGACTCAGTACCACACCTAAGCTAATTGTTAAAAGTATGATCATATGGGGTTCCAAGTGAAATTTGTGACTGACTGGTTGGTTTGTTGATTGGGGTTGAAGGGACCAAATAGCAAGGGCATCAGTCCCTTGTTTCAAAGGTGGTCCATTCGGATGGATTTACATCTCAGAAGAGTCATAACAATAAAAGGGAAAAGGCTAAAATACATAGAAGTGCAGTTGTGTGGTCAATGGTGAAAACAAAAGGAGGGAAGTCAGCAAGTAGGCAACCCCAAGCCTACGCTAGAGGCAGGAAACATCCCACCTATGATGCAGTACAGGCAAGACCACCTGCTATTCAAAAGCGTTCAACTGCTAGAATGTAAAAGTGTGTATTGAAAAAGGAGACTAGCCAAATCTAAAAAACAATAAAAACAGAGTAAAGGGTAGAGAAAAGAGGATCTTGGCCAGGGAGGGGAGACAGGAATCTCCAAACACAGCTTACATCTACATCTACATCCATACTCCGCAAGCCACCTGACGGTGTGTGGCGGAGGGTACCTTGAGTACCTCTATCGGTTCTCCCTTCTATTCCAGTCTCGTATTGTTCGTGGAAAGAAGGATTGTCGGTATGCCTCTGTGTGGGCTCTAATCTCTCTGATTTTATCCTCATGGTCTCTTCGCGAGATATACGTAGGAGGGAGCAATATACTGCTTGACTCTTCGGTGAAGGTATGTTCTCGAAACTTTGACAAAAGCCCGTACCGAGCTACTGAGCATCTCTCCTGCAGAGTCTTCCACTGGAGTTTATCTATCATCTCCGTAACACTGTCGCGATTACTAAATGATCCTGTAACGAAGCGCGCTGCTCTCCGTTGGATCTTCTCTATATCTTCTATCAACCCTATCTGGTACGGATCCCACACTGCTGAGCAGTATTCAAGCAGTGGGCGAACAAGCGTACTGTAACCTACTTCCTTTGTTTTCAAATTGCATTTCCTTAGGATTCTTCCAATGAATCTCAGTCTGGCATCTGCTTTACCGACGATCAACATTATATGATCATTCCATTTTAAATCACTCCTAATGCGTACTCCCAGATAATTTATGGTATTAACGGCTTCCAGTTGCTGACCTGCTATTTTGTAGCTAAATGATAAAGGATCTATCTTTCTGTGTATTCGCAGCACATTACACTTGTCTACATTGAGATTCAATTGCCATTCCCTGCTCCATGCGTCAATTTGCTGCAGATCCTCCTGCATTAAGGGATCACAAATTTAGCATTGGAGGGTAAAAATCGTAGAGGGAGACCAAGAGATCAATACACTAAGCAGATTCAGAAGGATGTAGGTTGCAGTAGGTACTGGGAGATGAAGAAGCTTGCACAGGATAGAGTAGCATGGAGAGCTGCATCAAACCAGCCTAAGGACTGAAGACCACAACAACAACAACCTCCTGCATTTCAGTACAATTTTCCATTGTTACAACCTCTCGATACACCACAGCATCATCTGCAAAAAGCCTCAGTGAACTTCCAATGTCATCCACAAGGTCATTTATGTATATTGTGAATAGCAACGGTCCTATGACACTCCCCTGCGGCACACCTGAAATCACTCTTACTTCGGAAGACTTCTCTCCATTGAGAATGACATGCTGCGTCCTGTTATCTAGGAACTCCTCAATCCAATCACACAATTGGTCTGATAGTCCATAAGCTCTTACTTTGTTCATTAAACGACTGTGGGGAACTGTATCGAACGCCTTGCAGAAGTCAAGAAACACGGCATCTACCTGTGAACCCGTGTCTATGGCACTCTGAGTCTCGTGGACGAATAGCGCGAGCTGGGTTTCACACGACCGTCTTTTTTGAAACCCATGCTGATTCCTACACAGTAGATTTCTAGTCTCCAGAAAAGTCATTATACTCGAACACAATACGTGTTCCAAAATTCTACAACTGATCGACGTTAGAGATATAGGTCTATAGTTCTGCACATCTGCTCAACGTCCGTTCTTGAAAACGGGGATGACCTGTGCCCTTTTCCAATCCTTTGGAACGCTACGCTCTTCTAGAGACCTACGGTACACCGCTGCAAGAAGGGGGGCAAGTTCCTTCACGTACTCTGTGTAAAATTGAACTGGTATCCCATCAGGTCCAGAGGCCTTTCCTCTTTTGAGCGATTTTAATTGTTTCTCTATCCCTCTGTTGTCTATTTCGATATCTACCATTTTGTCATCTGTGCGACAATCTAGAGAAGGAACTACAGTGCAATCTTCCTCTGTGAAACAACTTTGGAAAAAGACATTTAGTATTTCGGCCTTTAGTCTGTCATCCTCTGTTTCAGTACCATTTTGGTCACAGAGTGTCTGGACATTTTGTTTTGATCCACCTACCACTTTGACTTAAGACCAAAATTTCTTAGGATTTTCTGCCAAGTAAGTATATAGAACTTTACTTTCGAATTCATTGAACGCCTCTCGCATAGCCCTCCTCACACTACATTTCGCTTCGCGTAATTTTTGTTTGTCTGCAAAGCTTTGGCTATGTTTATGTTTGCTGTGAAGTTCCCTTTGCTTCCGCAGCAGTTTTCTAACTCGGTTGTTGTACCATGGTGGCTCTTTTCCATCTCTTATGATCTTGCTTGGCACATACTCATCTAACGCATTACGTACGACGGTTTTGAACTTTGTCCACTGATCCTCAACACTATCTGTACTTGAGACAAAACTTTTGTGTTGAGCCAACAGGTACTCTGAAATCTGCTTTTTGTCACTTTTTCTAAACAGAAAAATCTTCCTACCCTTTTTAATATTCCTATTTACGGCTGAAATCATCGATGCCGTAACCGCTTTATGATCGCTGATTCCCTGTTCTGCGTTAACTTTTTCGAATAGTTCGGGTCTGTTTGTCACCAGAAGGTCTAATATGTTATCGCCACGAGTCGGTTCTCTGTTTAACTGCTCAAGGTAGTTTTCAGATAAAGCACTTAAGAAAATTTCACTGGATTCTTTGTCCCTGCCACCCGTTATGAACGTCTGAGTCTCCCAGTCTATATCCGGCAAATTAAAATCTCCACCCAGAACTATAACATGGTGGGGAAATCTACTCGAAATATTTTCCAAATTATCCTTCAGGTGCTCAGCCACAACAGCTGCTGAACCAGGGGGCCTATAGAGACATCCAATTACCATATCTGAGCCTGCTTTAACCGTGACCTTCACCCAAATCATTTCACATTTCGGATCTCCGTCAATTTCCTTCGATACTATTGCACTTCTTATCGCTATAAACACGCCTCCCCCTTCACTGTCCAGCCTGTCTCTGCGGTATACATTCCAATCTGAGTTTAGGATTTCATTACTATTTACGTCTGGTTTCAGCCAACTTTCTGTGCGTTGTGACCGTTTATTAATGAGAGCAGTTCTGGGACCTTTCTGTAGACGCTCCTGCAGTTTACTATTAGCACATTAATATTGTTATTCCCTGTTGCATTTTGCCTACTCCTACCTTGCTGCGTCTCAGGAGGCGTCTTGTCGGGCCTAGGCAGGGGAACCTAAAAAAACCCCATGTGCACTCCACACGTACTCCGCTACCCTTGTGGCCGCTTCCGGCATGTAGTGCACGCCTGACCTATTCAGGGGGACCTACATTTCTCCACCCGATAGCGGAGGTCGAGAAATTTGCACCCCAGATCTCCGCAGAATGGTCTGAGCCTCTGATTTAAGCCTTCCACTCGGCTCCAAACCAGAGGACCGCGATCGGTTCTGGGAACGATACTACAAATAGTTAGCTCTGATTTCACCCCGCGAGCGAGGCTTTCTGCCTTCACCAATTCCGCCAACCACCTGTACGAACTGAGGATGACCTCTGAACCCAGACGGCAGGAGTCATTGGTGCCGACATGAGCTACAATTTGCAGTCGGATGCACCCAGTGCTCTCTATCGCCGCCGGTAGGGCCTCCTCCACAACTCGGATGAGACCCCCCGGCAAGCAGACAGAGTGAACACTGGCCTTCTTCCCCGACCTTCCCGCTATTTCCCTAAGGGGCTCCATCACCCGCCTAACGATGGAGCTCCCAATAACTAATAAACCCCTCTCCCCGTGTGCCTGCTCGGACCTTGCTGAAGGAGCAGCCACATTTCCACTCACAGGCTGAGCGAGCAATGCCACACGGCCAGCCTCCACATTGACCCTCCGCCTCGTGCACCGCGAACGCCGCTGAACCCGCCACTCCCCTTGGGGAGAGGGTGGCCCAACCGCGTCCAGTACACGCGAAGATGTCTTGACAGCAGGGACAGTGGGTGAAGCATGTAACACCTGGGGTGTACCTTGCGACGCACCAGACTCCCCACTGCCACTACACTCCGAGGCAGCAGCCTGAAGACGGCTGACTGCGGCCATCAACACGCTCAGCTGTTCGCGAACAGTGGCCAGCTCCTCCTGCGTCCGTACACAGCAGTCACACATCCTATCCATCCTAAGGAACCAATTTACTGAAGAGAGTTAATCAACCTTTAACTAGACTGCTAATTCACTAAAGGCGGCTGTTTATTCACTAAACTGTGGTTGCTAGGCACTTCTTGTAGAAAACAATGAAAATAGCACTACCTGTCTCTGGACTGTATTGAAAACAAACACTAGCACTACTGGCACTATGGTTGACTAAAGGGACTCTCTCTGACTGTATTCAAAACAAACACGAAATCTATGGAACTATTAATAGCACTCGACAATTAAAGCTTCCTAAAAGCAAATACACACGGAAGAAGAAGTGACCACCCTGCCCCTACTCCAGAGGGAGATTAAAAACCTTAGAACTGAAAATAAAAACCACTTTCACAGAGGAAGCTGAGAACCAGTTCAACCATCCAGGAATCGTCTGCCAATATTAAAGGTAAAGTGCACCGAAGTATGTACTCAGTACGCAGAGCCAAAACAAGGGGGCATTCCACCAAAATGTGGGCTACTGACTGGAAGACTCCACAACGACAAAGTGGGGGGAGCTTATTACACACAAGAAAACCGTGGGTCAGCCTGGTATGGCAGACGCGGGGATGACACAGGGCGGTCGAGTCCTATCGGGAGAGGTGGAAGGAAGAACGCCACGGGACAGGTGTCACCTTAATCGCACGAAGTTTATTAGACAGGGAGGTAGCCTCCCAAGAGTTGGCCCATGATTGTGTGAAGGATGATACATCTATGACATCCACATATCATTGCCTGATTCTGTTGGAGGACTACTAAAGCTATTCATTTACATTTTCTTGGGGCCTTTCATTAGTGTTGTTGAATATCATATATATATATATATATATATATATATATATATATATATCTCTCTCTCTCTCTCTCTCACACACACACACACACACACACACACACACACACACACACACACACACACACACACACCAGTACACATATTGGTTGTTCACTCCCATCAAAGGGCAGAACTGCAAAGTTTAGAAATCTTATTTTACCTCATCGTACGTCTGTTGCAACAACGAAGTGTACGTCGAAGTAGCTACTTCTTGTGGAGGTATTACCACGTTCTCCTCTGCCATTGCAAGATTTAAATAACGATGTCAGGTTGTAGCATCAGCGTAGTGATGTGTTCACAACATGAAGATATTTCATTATAGCGTTGTAACGCCTTCACATGCCTCACAGGCTCACACGACTTCGTTTGAAACACCCAACACAATCCCCCCACCTTACTGCCATCAAAACAAACCAACGATGTTAAGCAATTTCGCCAAAGTTCCTCTGCAAATTACTTTGGCAGACGCTTCACTACAGTTTAAGAGCTTGTTTATTTTTCGTTTCTACCTTTTAGAATTGGAAGAAATGTTATTCTGGTGTATATACGTGATCATTCAGTTTTGTACGTAGGCGCTAGTCGTGTTGTAATGAAATATTGATATAATATTTTAGATTTTGTAAAATAACATCTATGAAATGAAGACAGGGCACAGTGACGGATGTAGTTGTACATAAACAATGGAGCAGAAGTAATATATTCGTTTTTGCCGGTGTTAGTAAATGCTTGTAGCCTTGAATTATTTTATTCTATTCAGGGGGTGAGATGTACCTATAAAAATGTCGGTGAATACGTCACAACCGATTGTGTCACATTCTCCAAAAAATAACAGTAAGCTGTGTAGTGCAACGAACGTGCTATCAGTGGATATACCGGGAGAAGATTTCGAGTATAGTGTAAGTAAACAAAACGTGTTACTTTTTCGGAAGTATTTTGTTTTGAGTAGTACAGTATCATGTTTTCAATTTGCGTTAAGGGGTACAATACATCGAATAAACCTATCACACTCAGTCTTGTATTAAGCGGATACTTAATTTCCGAGGCATGGGAAACATATTTCGGACTCTGTTTTAAGAATGTTTAACAAATGGAAGATCTGTATCAACTTCACAGATCCCACTGCAGCAGACCTGTGACTTTTTTTGCCAAGAGCTACATTACACAGCCACTCCCCCTTTCACTGATATTTTTCATTACTTAGCCGAAAATAATTTCGATATTGCGTGATCTACTTGTATGACTGTTCTTCTAATTCTGTATTTCCCACTGTCCTTATGAAGTCTAATGGAAGCTGAACCATTGGCAGCCTCTGTTCTGAAGCGTACTGTTGTAGGTTGAGTAAATCATTCTGTAGTGTTGGTTCCTTGCCCTTTGATTTGACACCGCTTTGGTGGTAAACATGTCAGTTTCCTTACTTATCTATTCAAGCAACAACTTTGGCCGCACAAAGCAGAGATGAGCCTGTTCCAGACCTCCCCACCACACAAAAATTTCAGATGATCATCAAGATACAAAAACACAGATCACGGTATTACAAGCCTTCTATGCCACTTATTATTAGAGTTATCATTATTTGAAAGGAACCAATAGACACAGAGTCAGTCTGTATATGATGCTAAAAAGAGGCCAAGACCGGTATGCGATCGAAAAGCTATTCCACATATAACTTCAATACCTACTTGTTATGATATACTCATTCCACTCATGTATCCTTCTTAACTACAAGGAAAAAAAACAAAAAAAAAAAAAACAAAACAAAAAAACACATCTAGTTAAAATTTAAAGCTAGTTCCCACAATGAATCTTGCACAATGCAATGTCAAGAAGTAAAATCTATGTGGTTGAAGCAGAACACGATGAAAGGCAGTTGGAAAACACCCAGCAGAAAAATATCTAAGCAATATAAATATTGGCAAAATTGTAGAGGTAGAAAAACTACCTTGTCAGCATTATAAATTGTATTTCCGTTAGTCACATGGAAATTAGTACTTTTGTTTACCTGTGTGCCAGATAAAAAATCAGTATTTCCAATAAACAACTGCATGACATTATTAATATACATGAAAAATGCTTACATATTGGAAAATATAAGTAAGAAATGCAATTCATAAACAGTGTGTGATGACAGTGGTAATGTTACTGATGACAGCACCACTGAAAGAGAGTTACCAGACATGATTTTCAGAATTTCCTTCACCAAAGAAGAAACACTAAATATTACTGAATTCAGATTGAGAACATATGCCAACATGAGTAACGTGCGACGGGAATGGAAAGAGAGCCTATCATGTGGTACAATACTAAGGGCCCTCTGGCATGTATTTCATGGAGGTTTGCAGAGTGTGTATGCAGATGCAGATGCACATCATCTTAAAGTATCCAAGCATCTTAAGATGCAGCGTGACCTATGGTTCAGATTTGATATTCATTCATTCATGTATACTGTTCTATAAATCACATCATGGAGGACAGACTTCAGGGATGTGAAATAAGAATCTTGAATCCTTATTTGCTATTTATCGTTTTCCAGAGAAAGAAACTAGTGACTTGTACTGTTCATAATATTGTATACAAGTCTTGTATTAACGTATTCAATTAAAGCAAAGGAAAGTTCATAACTATTTTAAAATTTTTAAATGTTGCTGTCATTTATAAAGTATGTATTGATGTAGGTTCAAAATGTTAATGATGTGAGAAGGAATTTCTCCATGCCATCAGGTCATAAGATATACTTGACTAGAAGAGTCCAAAGTGAGTCACTTGAAGATCATGACTGTTAATCATATTTCTTAGAGTCGGCATGAGAAAAATTACTCAGGATGTCTTTTCAAGAAGTGGTTGTGTGTTCCTCCCAGTGAAGCTTTGAATCGATATTGGCACCTAAAAATTTCATGGATTTAGTTTCTAAATCCTTTGTCACTCCCAAAGACAAGTGTTGAGTTTTGTCTGGGTGGCAACTATAGCTACATGATTACTTTGCAATTCACACTTAAATGTTTGGTAGACAGTTCATAGCACTACTTTCACGCTATTTCTTGACCATTTCTCTCTCAAATATCACATTGGAAAAATGAACATCTAAATCTTTCCACGTGAGCTCTGATTTCTCTTATTTTATTACAATGGCTATTTCTCACTATCTAGGTGAATGTCATCAAAATATTTTTGCATTCAAATGAGAAAGTTGGTGACTGAAATTTCACAAAAAGATCTTGCCACAATGAGATACACCTTCGTTTTAGTGATTGCCACCCTAACTCGCTTAATATATCTGTGTCACAATCCCATGTTTTGCAATAATGCAAAATGAGCTGCCCTTCTATATAAACTTTTTCGAATGTCCTCCATCAATTCTATCTGGTAAGGATCCTATATAATGCAGCAGTACTACAGAAGTGTAGGTAGTCTTTTTAGTAGATTTGTTGCAATTTCTAAGTGTTCTTCCAATAAAACGTAGTCTTTGGTTTGTCTTTCCAACCATGTTTGCTATATGATGGTTGTTCTTAGTTTAATTGACAACCTTAAAAATTAGGGTAGTCTAACATGTAACTAAAAATTAATAATTTTTTATTATTTTTTTTTACGTAAACGTGGACGATCTCACACTTTTTATTGCCTAGGGTATGAGGAATTTATTGACATTAAGCCATTTCGGTGCAGAATAAAGTGATCCATAGTAGTAATGCTGTGATGTGTGGGAAGCAATGTTCAGTCAGTAGCATAGCATAGAACAGACTAAGCTAAACAATGAGGCAGTCAGCTAATTGTAACAATGAGAAAGAAAAGTCAGGTTTACTGGAGACTGGGGTACCATCTGTCTGCTTTGGCCAATGACATCACCATGGTGAAGAACCCTATTTCGAGTATATCCAACATGGCATCCAAAACATCAATCATGGCAAATGCAAAAATATTACATGAAGTGATGCACTCAATAAAATTAGTGGGACAGCTGTGGCAAAAGTGGGGTTTTGGATGGGAACAAACTAAAAATTCAACAAAAAAAAACACTGTTCAAGATGCATCATTTGGGGGAGGGAGGGGGAGATCGCTCAAAACTGCTAAAAAGTAAAATAAAAAAACCATGTAAAACACACTGTAGGATCATGGTATCCCAGTCTCCAGTTAATCTATATTGCTCGACAATAGATCAGGATATCAATACCCCCCCCCCCCTTTCCTCCCCCACTACAAAAGCCAATATACCAATCTCCAGTTGACTTACATAGCTCTGCCCAAGACCGGGATACCAATAAACCCTCCCCATAACTACAAAGGCTAGTATCCCATTCTCCAGTTCACTTATATGGCTCAACTGTAGAAGAGGACACCAATAACCCCCCTCCCACCACGAGTACACTAACCGGTATCCCAGTCTCCAGTTCACATATATATATATATATACCTCAACACCTGAGGAAAAGTGCACTTACAGTGTCCTCAGATTTTCTGTTGCGGGTTGTGGTTGGTAACTGCATGCATGGTAAATAATAGGAAATGAACATGCTGAATGATGAGTCGGATAGGACAAGACAGCAGAACTCATGAGAAAATAGTTTTCTATAAACTTCATGAATGGATAATTGTTTTTTTATTGAGTCATGAAGGGAAGGTTGGTGAATCAATGCTTTTTAATGAAATCATGGGAGAAGGTAGGTGGATCAAGTTTTTAATTAAATCATGGAAGGAGGTAGATGGATCTATGTTCATTAATACTAGAGTTGCATGTTCAATATATTAATAAATGTTGAGCAACCTACCTTCTCTCGTGATTTACTGAAAAAAATTGATCCACTTACTCAGTGGTTATACAGGCACCTAAGAGTACAGTTTAAATTTTACAAAATATTCTGTTTCATTTGAGAACGTTCTACATTCCACTGTGCCATCATGTAATTTCGTACACTTCACGTAATGACAACTGTAGCACACCAGATGACGCAATAATGTACCTCACAAACACATCGCCACCGCATAATTAAATCAATAGAGCACACCACCTCTTCATACACCATGCCTCTACATTTTACTCCTCTTCCTTTCTAAAACAAACATGCCGCTGCTCGATGATATTACACAACACCTCGCGATACAGTGGAACTATGTCATGGGTCAGAGAAGCAGGGAGATATCCTATGACAAAGTATCCCCAAAATGTCAGAGGATAGAACCCTGTAGATTTAGAACTGCAGTGCTAATTTCAACAGATAATTAATATATGTTTCTGATTGAGACAAACTGCCTTACATTACCCAAATAGGAAACAGTGAATGGCAGTGCAGGATTCCATACACCATAGAATTAGAGCTTTGCTAGTCAAATGCAGTCAAAAGCTCTACTTAGATCACACACATTAAGTGGACTTTATATAATTCTTACTCTCTAAAGCTGTTTAACAGAAGCAGCCACTGCAGACATCCTCACAATCCTTTTTGCATGCAAGGGCAAAGGCATCAAGGTATATGGGGGCCGTTATTAAACGTTTAGTTTTCATCACATAGTTTTTAATTTATGGATGTATTTCAGTTAAAAATAAAAAAAAATGTTCGTTGTCTTGTATGAATTGTAATTAAAAGGCCAAAGTAATATAGTCATTGGCTTCATCACCTGTTAGGTCTGGAGGGCTTTGGCAAATGTGTCAGGTCGTCAATAGCTGATGAACTGCCGCAGTCTGATGGGAATGAGAGATATTATAAACAATAGTCTTGAGATCTTTTGGCAGTCCATGGCAGAATATTGAAGTTTGCTGGAGTTTATGTCTGCATAATCTGACTCTGAGTGGACTACAGAAGGTAATGATAGATTCCAGCACCCATTGGTACAGAACATAATAATAATAATAATAATAATTCCCGTGGAGGCCCGGGAAAAGAATAGGCCTCCGGTATGTTCTGCCAGTCGTAAAAGGTGACAAAAAGAACAAACCACTAATAGGGCTAACCCCCCTTTTAGTGTGATTAGTTGGTTCAGGACAGAACTAAAGAAGCCTCGGACAAGCACCGTCATGGTCGGGGACGACGCTTGAACCCTATGCCTGCCCACAATGGTAACGACACTGCTAGCCAATTGGAAAATGATTTAAATCCAAATAGAGGTGTTTTGCAGGATATGCTTCCTGCAACCACCCTAGAAGGAAAACAAAGACAGAGGATGAGATGGTCAGATGAAGTTAACCGACACCTCATCTTCTGTTATTACCAAGCAACAAACCTAGGAACCAACTCAACTGGATACAGATCACAAGTATACACAGCATTTATTACCAGATACCCAGAATTAAAATTTTTAACAGAACAACGACTAGCTGATCAGATCCGTGTAATAATCAAAAATAACAGGATACCCCAGTCAGAATTAGAACACATCAAACAACAAGTACAACAAATACTGGAACAAAATAATGAGCAATCAGAAGAAGAAGAAGAAAATACAGTAATGGACTCAAACATCCCAGAGCAAACAAACAAAGAACAACACGCATCAATTAAACAATCAGAGGAAAACAAAATCTTAAGACAGCCACTAGAACAAGCACAAATAGAACACGAAGTGACACACGTTAGATATAGAAGAAAAGTTTCAGCTGACATATATAGAATACAAAGACACAAATACAGACATTAGACCATTCTTGCATAGACCGCCAAATAACCCACAAGTCGAAACAACAATAAAAACTATCAACACAATCATACTCAACAAAATAAATGAAAACACAACTATGGAAGAGTTACAACTACTGGTTTATATAGGAGCACTCACTACACTAAATATACACACTAGGCAGAGATCAGAACCAACCAACACACAGAAGAAACCCACAAAACCAGCATGGCAACACAGGCTACAGATCAGAATAGAAAAACTGAGAAAAGACATTGGACAGCTAACACAATTTATAAGAAATCAAATATCAGACAAAAAATGAAAAAGGTTAGCTAAAATCGCACAACAAGAAGCGATAGAGCAATTAGATGAAAAGAAGCAGAAATTACAGGCATTGGCCAAACGACTAAGAAGGTACAAAAAAAGTGAAAATAGAAAGAAACAAAGCCAAACATTCAACACAAACCAAAAGAAATTTTACCAGGCAATAGATAACACACACATTAAAGTATACAATCAACCAAACATAACAGACATGGAACACTTCTGGAGCAACATATGGTCAAACCCGGTACAACATAACAGGCATGCACGGTGGATACAAGCAGAAACAGACACATACAAGATGATACCACAAATGCCTGAGGTGATAATATTGCAACATGAAGTCACCCGAGCAATTAATTCCACGCACAATTGGAAAGCCCCTGGAAAAGATAAAATAGCAAATTTCTGGCTAAAGAAGTTCACCTCAACACATTCACATCTAACTAAATTATTTAACAGTTACATTGCAGACCCATACACATATCCTGATACACTTACACATGGAATAACTTATTTGAAACCTAAAGATCATGCAGACACAACAAACCCAGCTAATTACACAGAAATTAATGACACATACAACACAGAACAAAATTATAAATGAAGTACAAAAAGGCTGTTGCAAAGGAGCATGAGGATGTAAAGAACAACTGATAATAGATGCAGAAGTGACATATGAAGCTAAAACTAAACAAAGGTCGCTACACTACGCATACATTGATTACCGAAAGGCTTTTGATAGTGTACCCCACTCCTGGTTACTACAAATATTGGAAATATACAAAGTAGATCCTAAATTGATACAGTTCCTTAACATAGTAATGAAAAATTGGAAAACCACACTTAATATCCAAACAAATTCAAATAATATCACATCACAGCCAATACAGATTAAGTGTGGAATATACCAAGGAGACTCATTAAGTCCTTTCTGGTTCTGCCTTGCTCTGAACCCACTATCCAACATCCTAAATAATACAAATTATGGATACAATATTACTGGAACATACCAACACAAAATCACACATTTGCTATACATGGATGACCTAAAACTACTGGCGGCAACAAATCAACAACTCAACCAATTACTAAAGATAACAGAGGTATTCAGCAGTGATATAAATATGGCTTTTGGAACAGACAAATGTAAGAAAAATAGCATAGTCAAGGGAAAACACACTAAACAAAAACATTACATATTGGATAACCACAGCGACTGCATAGAAGCAATGGAAAAAACAGATGCCTATAAATATCTAGGATACAGACAGAAAATAGGAATAGATAATACAAATATTAAAGAAGAACTAAAAGAAAAATACAGACAAAGACTAACAAAAATACTGAAAACAGAATTGACAGCAAGAAACAAGACAAAAGCTATAAATACCTATGCTATACCAATATTGACCTACTCATTTGGAGTAGTGAAATGGAGTAACACAGACCTAGAAGCACTCAATACACTTACACGATCACAGTGCCACAAATATAGAATGCATCACATACATTCAGCAACAGAAAGATTCACATTAAGCAGAAAGGAAGGAGGAAGAGGATTTATCGACATAAAAAACCTACATTATGAACAGGTAGACAATTTAAGAAAATTCTTTCTAGAACGAGCAGAAACTAGCAAAATACACAAAGCAATCACTCATATAAATACATCGGCTACACCATTGCAATTTCATAACCACTTCTACAACCCTCTAGATCACATAACATCAAGAGATACGAAGAAAGTAAATTGGAAAAAGAAAACACTATATGGCAAGCACCCGTATCATCTAACACAGCCACACATCGATCAAGACGCATCCAACACATGGCTAAGAAAAGGCAATATATACAGTGAGACGGAAGGATTCATGATTGCAATACAGGATCAAACAATAAACACCAGATATTACAGCAAGCATATTATTAAAGATCCCAATACCACAACAGATAAATGCAGACTTTGCGAACAACAAATAGAAACAGTAGATCACATCACAAGTGGATGTACAATACTAGCAAATACAGAATACCCCAGAAGACATGACAATGTAGCAAAAATAATACATCAAAAACTTGCCATACAACATAAACTAATAAAACAACACGTTCCCACATTCAAATATGCACCACAAAATGTACTGGAGAATGATGAATACAATACTGGAACGGAACCATTATAACAGATAAAACAACACCTCATAACAAACCTGACATGATACTCACTAATAAAAAGAAGAAATTAACACAACTAATCGAAATATCCATACCCAATACAACAAATATACAGGAGAAAAAATTGAAAAATACATCCAACTGGCTGAGGAAGTCAAGGACATGTGGCATCAGGATAAAGTTGACGTTATACCAATTATACTATCAACTACAGGAGTCATACCACACAATATCCACCAGTACATCAACGCAATACAGCTACATCCAAACTTATATATACAACTACAGAAATCTGTAATTATTGATACATGTTCAATTACCCGAAAGATCCTAAATGCAATGTGACATATACCGTACAGTTAAAAGGAAGTTACGCTTGATCAAGGTCCGTGTCGCTTTCCATTTTTAACCAGACATAATGTCTGAGAAAGGAAAGAATAATAATAATAATAATAAAAATAATAATAATTAATAATAATAGTAAAGATTATTGCTACCCAAGAGACACAGTTTGTAAAAGGAAACCATTTTAACTCAGAAAACAACAGAATCTACGATGGAAAACTTGCAGTGAAATCAACAAGAAAGGACACAGTGTGACACAGGCTTTGCAGTCTCCAGCCAGTGTGGCTGGAGACAGTGTGTGTGTGTGTGTGTGTGTGTGTGTGTGTGTGTGTGGTGATTCTTCTTCAGAAGAAGGCCTTTTGGCCGAATGCTCAGATGTATAGCAGTCTTTTTGTTGTGCCTGACTGCATCTCAACATCTCTTCAATATGGTAACATTCTATCATTTTTATAATACTGCTGTTATTCTGTCCTGCTTTTTTTTTTGTTTGATTTCAATCTCTAAACCTGTCAGACTGTCAGTAACTGACGTTAACCCTACCACAGCTTGTTTTTCGACACTCTTGTTTAAACTGAGCTACAAGGCTTTTACCCTGATTAATACATATGCAATTGCAAATGACTGCTAGAAGAAAAATACTCAGAAAAATGGAGCAACTATAAGAAAGACCACAAACATAAACCCCAACATCTTGTGAAAATCTTATTCGCTAACTGAGCTAAGGGAAGAACCAGAGCAATACATAAAAACCACAAGAGAATGAAGGTGAACAGTGAACGACTGGTAAATTTGTTAGCCAGCTGCAGCCTCAAAACACACCAGATTGATCATATGGCCATTCTAACAGAAACATGGCAGAAATTCTGGTTCTAAAAGTAAGGAAAGACTTTTTCGAATTGCATCACTGTCTCCTACAGATCAATCTATAGCGCAACACGAAAAAGCTGCAATGAAACAAAATCTTTAGGTTATCCCCCAAATATCTGCAACTCAGTAAGGAAATAGTCATGCAGGAAACCAACCAACAACTTAAAATTAGACAGAACTTGTAAACACCTTCAAATCCACTATGAAATTGGGTTATTATTGTCCAGGAAGGAGAAAACACTGGTGGTGGACCACATGTGACAAGGCAGTAGGGGAAAGGATAAAATTCTGGAAAAATTTTAGCACTAGCAGAATGTAAGAGAGGTGAAAATCATTTCTTGAGTTATAAAAACAATCAGTAAAGCTGATTTAAAGGAAAAAAATGTGCTTGTAATACAAACTGATTAAATAAAATGCAACAGGACTTCACCAAAAATAATACTAGGAAGTTATACACGATGCTTAAAGAAAATCTCACAGATTATCAGGTATCCAGTCTGTGCTTCAAAAGACAAGATGACTCACTAAAAACCAACACAAAAAATAACTGCAGAATTCTTTCATACTATTTCAACAAACTTCTCAACTTCAAATCTCTCATGGAGGAAATGCATTTTCAAAGCTGACGCCTGTCCCAGCTCAGAACCACCAACCATCTAGGAAACATCATATATGGTATGTTATTAAATCACCGAACAACAACAGAGTCTCGGGAGTATATGGAGATACTACAAAACTGAAAGCTAAATGACAAAAATACAAGGAATCCACACGATCATTGCAGAAATCTGGAAGAACCAATGAATACCCTCTGAATGAAGATTTGAGCTTGTTCATCCACTTCACAAGAAGAGGGACACAACATACCCTAACAATAACAGAGGAATTTCTCTCTTGCTGGTCATCTACAAAATTCTCTTGAAATCCCTTGTAAAATGTAGTAACAGACTCCAACAATGACATGGAGCTGTCATAACTGTCCGAGATCGATCTCTACCTCCAGCCCCCACTGCCAATGGTGCCACAGTGTACAAGCTGTCTGGAAAGAAGCCATACCACCAGAGCTCATGTCATGTCACTCAGCAGGACCCCATGACCTCTGGTCAGTGATAACTTTGTGCCTGACATGCCAAGCACTCATTCGCTTTTGTTCTAGCTCAATGGAATGTTTTTTGTATTGACTGCTATCTGCTGATGACTTTAGCTGTGATCTTGGACTATGTATGAACTTGAGTATTGGCCGGTTATCTTCAGTTTGTGTGACATCAAACTTGTTCCTTTTTGTCTCTGCAGTTTGTTTCTACTGCATCAGTCTAGTAAGTCAAATAAATTGTGCTGATAAGTACAGACTTCTACACACATAAACAGACTCAAAAAAAAGAAAAGCCGACTCACAGGTAGAAGAGTGCCAAGCAGGTTTTCAGTAGGGGTGCTCCTGTATAGAACAGATCTGGAATCTTAGGACTATTCTTCAAATCAGAAACTCCAGAAATAGAGTGATCACTTTTGTGGACTTCAAGAAGGCTTACGAACCCATAATCAAACACATGTTAGACATCATAAAAGAAAATTAAGAATTGGCAAAAAATCCAAGAGCAGTAATTTGGGATACACTATCTAACACAACCTCTAAAGGCAAATTTGGGAGCCATTTGAGATCAAAGGTGGATTGCCTTCACCAAAACACTAACATCATTGTTAAAGAAATTATGACGACAGGGAGAAAAGAATCTAAAGGATTCCAAATGTCCATTAAAGAAAAAAAAGAAAAAAAATAAGACCACCAGTTTCAACATGAAATGCATTTGTGGACAATTTCACGCTTCTCATGTGTAACAGAGAAAAGGTCAAAAACACAATAGAAAAATGCACAAAAAAAAGATTTGCAAATTTAATATGAATAAATGCAGTACACTTTGAGATTGCCATGGGACAATGATTGCAAAGTAACAACCCATGAGAACAGCACAAGTGCTTCGTTCCAAATATGTAGGAGTAATTGCTCAATCATTAAGGGTTAACTTAGAGGCCAACCAAGAAATATTCATAAACCTCCAAGAGCATATATGCCTACAAAGAATCACTAAAAGAAATTATCCATATCCACAACACAAAACACGACGACGTCATACTTCCAGAGCACTATACTGAGGCAGATGGATCAGGGTGATGTGATTGGAGGTGGAGCACTGGGTTGTGTGTGGCTGAGAATGGGTTGTGTTAAAATCGTCTTTCACTCTTATTATTCATCAATTTCATAAACAAGTAGTTTTCACCCTTCCAGATCAGATGCTGATTGGGAATACCTGACATCCTAGGAGTGAATGCCGCTCCAGACATCAGAATTTGACCCAGTTTGAGCAGTAAAGTGTCGGCAGCAATGACAGCGTGAAGCTCAGAAATGCTGAGGGTGGAAGACAGTAGGAAGTAGGAAGCGAGTGTCTTCTGAAATAGAGACGTGAATAACCATTATGCTCTACTGAATGTTTTCAATTCCTTCTGACTTCGAACTAACAGCACCCCTGGCTGAGAAGGTTCAAAACACCAAATAAAAACTTGAAATCAATGAATAAGTTAAATATTTGACCAGCAGTATAAATCAAACAATGGAAAATCCAGGATGGAATGTAACAATACCAGAAAAGGAAAGTTACTACTTACCATATAGCGGAGATGCTGAGTTGCGATAGGCACAATGTAGCTTTCTGAGACTCCATATGTGTGAGCAAGTTGTGTTTGCATGAGTGTGTGTGTGTGTGTGTGTGTGTGTGTGTGTGTGTGTGTGTGTGTGTGTGTGTGTCTACTGCTGACAAAGGCCTTAATGGCTGAAAGCTATGTGTGTGTGAATCTTTTTATTGTGCCTATCAATACTCAGCATCTCCGCCATATGGTGAGTAGCAGCTTTCCTTCTCTGGTATTGACCAGCAGTGTATTCACAGATGTCACTTGAATGAACGTTTCAGAGAAGTGAAATTATGGTCTCCAAAAACATTAATTATTAAGGCAACAATGTACTTCACATGGTTATCATAAGCAAATGAAATTCATAATGGGGTTAGTTACCCAAAGAACACAGATATTACCTGTACATGGTTAGCAGTGATGTTTACTGCGAGTCACTAGACACACTAGTGGCCACTTACTAATCTAGACCCAAGCTTCTCTTAACTAAGAGAGCACCAAATTTTCTTAGTTTTAATGACAATATCATCACTTACAACCAATGCAGTAGTCGTTTATCATAAGGCACCACTTACAACTATCAGGCAATAATCCACTCACGCTAAATGGTACTAGCTGTAACTTAATCTAGATTGTCAATTTAGACCAGGTAATTGGCCCTATATAATTAAACAGCCATTAGCCTTATTGGCACAGAAGAAGAACACAAGCATACAGTGATGGCCTTGCCAGTAGTCAGTCCATTAAAACTGATTTACCACAGACAGAATTGGAACAACCCTCGTCGTAAGGTTTTAGTGGTAATAGCTCAAGACACTCACTGAGCAAAGTGCATTTCAATTTTTGTTCTTTAGAGCAAATCGTAAACACTTGACACTGCTCAACATGTAATTCCAAAACACACAACGACAATACTCAAGTGAAACACCAATCAATACATGGCAACAACTTGAAATAAATATGCAGATGTGCGTTCATTACACAAGCAATACCGCAGACACAACGAGAATACTCAAGGCAGACAATGATCAAGACAAAGTAACAATTTAACTAGATATGCACATGTGCATGTAATACATATAAAGCCAACAAGATTAAAACCAGTTCATAAAGGACAGGCAGTCAAACTCAGTGCTCACTTGGACATGTCTCTTGCAAACCACCCTTCCTTGGATGACCCAAACAGGGACACACCTGACTGAGTGATGATTCAAACGACAGTGGCGTTATTATGGCAACCACATTCAACTATAGTCACTCATGATTCACACATAAAACAACTGAGATTTACTGGGCATTCCCCCCAAATGAGGTGAAAAATTCATTTCTCCCATCAATAAAATCACTAATTTTATTGAGTCATCCTGATACGTGGAATCAGTACAAGATTTCAGTCAGATGTGATTAAGTCAGAGATCTCGAAAACACAATAGTTAGTACAAAACACCAGACAAACCATTAGTAACTGATCCTCCTCCTGGTTTGCAAGCGAGAAAAACAACAACACATAACGCTCATGAATCACCAACACCACCTTGTTGCAGAAACACTTGCAAGTGAGCTAAAACCGATTTCCAAGATGTGAGACGTGATTGACTGGTAGTGCATACACCCACTATACTTGCTGAGCCTCTTGGAAGTCAGCTTGTCAGTGCTTGCAGCAGAAAACAAACACTAACTTGCTTCTGTTAGAACATGACTGACTTCAGCCAGTACTTTGACAGTTCAGGTGTGAGTTACCAAGACACGTGACAATCAAGAGAAACAGCTCAAAAACATTTCCACTTCTCCAGGAGCATACTGCAGAGTATCTAATTCTGTGCAGATTTCATTGCACATCACTAAACTAACAATACATTGATATAAGGGATCAGTACAAGAATTCATTGAATTCCACCATGTCAAACATCCTAAACTATTGATGGTACAAAACACCAGACAAATAAACCATTGGTCCTCGATCTTCTAGAGATTTTGCACAGGAGGAGGACATAAATGTCCCTTTTAGCAAACAAACATCACTGTAGAAACCTCGTAAATGAGACAGAACCAACTGTTTTAACACTAAACCCTCACTACACTACTTAATATTGTTTGTGTTTAGTCCAGTTAAGTGCAGTGTGTAAATTAGAAGGAAAGCCACTTCAGTTAAGTGCAGTGTAGTAAATTAGAAGGAAAGCCACTCATCATCATCATCATTTAAGACTGATTATGCCTTTCAGCGTTCAGTCTGGAGCATAGTCCCCCTTATCATATTCCTCCATGATCCCCTATTCAGTGCTAACATTGGTGCCTCTTCTGATGTTAAGCCTTTTACTTCCAAATCATTCTTAACCGAATCCAGGTAACTTCTCCTTGGTCTACCCCAACTCCTCCTACCCTCTACTGCTGAACCCATGAGTCTCTTGGGTAGCCTTGCTTCTCCCATGCGTGCAACATGACCCCACCATCTAAGCATGTTCGCCCTGACTGCTACATCTATAGAGTTCATTCCCAGTTTTTCTTTGATTTCCCCATTGTGCACACCCTCCTGCCATTGTTCCCATCTACTAGTACCTGCAATCATCCTAGTTACTTTCATATCCATAACCTCAACCTTATTGATAAGGTAACCTGAATCCACCCAGCTTTCGCTCCCATACAACAAAGTTGGTCGAAAGATTGAACGGTGCACAGATAACTTAGTCTTGGTACTGACTTCCTTCTTGCAGAAGAGAGTAGATTGTAGCTGAGCGCTCACTGCATTAGCTTTGCTACATCTCGCTTCCAGTTCTTTCACTATGTTGCCATCCTGTGAGAATATGCATCCTAAGCACTTGAAACTGTCCACCTGTTCTAACTTTGTTCCTCCTACTTGGCACTCAATCCGTTTGTATCTCTTTCCCACTGACATCACTTTTGTTTTGGAGATGCTAATCTTCATACCATAGTCCTTACATTTCTGATCTAGCTCTGAAATATTACTTTGCAAACTTTCAATAGAATCTGCCATCACAACTAAGTCATCCGCATATGCGAGACTGCTTATTTTGTGTTCACCTATCTTAATCTCACTCAACCAGTCTATTGTTTTCAACATATGATCCATAAATAATATGAACAACAGTGGAGACTGGTTGCAGCCTTGTCTTACCCCTGAAACTACTCTGAACCATGGACTCAATTTACCGTCAACAATAACTGCTGCCTGACTGTCTATGTAAAGACCTTTAATTGCTTGCAAAAGTTTGCCTCCTATTCCATAATCACGTAGAACAGACAATAACGTCCTCCTAGGAACCCGGTCATATGCCTTTTCTAGATCTATAAAACTTAGATACAATTCCCTGTTCCACTCGTAACACTTCTCCATTATTTGCCGTAAGCTAAAGATCTGGTCCTGACAACCTCTAAGAGGCCTAAACCCACACTGATTTTCATCCAATTTGTCCTCAACTAATACTCGCACTTTCCTTTCAACAATACCTGAGAAGATTTTACCCGCAACGCTGATCAAAGAGATACCTCTGTAGTTGTTACAATCTTTTCTGTTTCCATGTTTAAAGATTGGTGTGATTACTGCTTTTGTCCAGTCTGATGGAACCTGTCCCGACTCCCACGCCATTTCAATTATCCTGTGTAGCCATTTAAGACCTTACATTCCACTGTATTTGATGAGTTCTGACTTAATTTCATCCACCCCAGCCGCTTTATTGCACTGCAATCTATTGACCATTTTTTCCACTTCCTCAAATGTGATCCTATTTCCATCATCATTCCTGTCCCATTGTACATTGAAATCTGAAACATTACTGATCGTATTTTCACCTACATTGAGCAACTCTTCAAAATATTCCCTCCATCTGCCCAAGGCATCAACAGGATTCACCAGCAATTTTCCTGACCTGTCCAAAATACTTGTCATTTCCTTCTTACCTCCCTTTCGAAGACTTCCCAAGATTTCTTCTTGGATGCTGTAATTATCTGTTTGGCATTGTTTCTTTCTTCAACATAACTTTCTCTGTCTACCTGAGTTCTAGTATGTAGCCATTTTTGATATGCCTTCTTTTTCCTTTTACAGGCTGCCTTGACTGTGTCATTCCACCAAGCTGCTTGCTTCATCCTACCTTTACACACTACTGTTCCAAGACATTCTTTGGCCACTTCTAATACTGTGTCCCTGTACCTTGTCCATTCCTTTTCCAGTGACTGCAATTGACTACATTCAACTAACTGGTACCTTTCTGAGATCACTGTTATATACTTGTGTCTGATTTCCTTATCCTGAAGTTTCTCCACTCTTATCCTCCTACACATGGACCTGACCTCCTGCACTTTCGGCCTCACAATACCAATTTCACAGCGGATTAAATAGTGATCAGTGTCATCAAAGAATCCACTGAATACATGTGTGTCCCTCACAGCCTTCCTGAATTCCTGATCTGTTATTATATAGTCAATGACAGATCTGGTTCCCCTGCCTTCCCAAGTATACCGGTGAATGTTCTTATGTTTATTTTATTTATTTTTTGTTCCATGGGACCAAATTAAGGAGAAGTCTCCATGGTCATGGAACGAGTCAGTACATGAAATTATAACATATTAGAAACAGATAAAATGAAATATAAGAAAATATATTCAGGTGACAAGTCGTAAGTTTAAATGAAGAAAATCAACAATGTAACACTGGAATTTGCTTAATTTTTTAGCTCTTCCAGGAGCTCCTTGACAGAATAGGAACACTGGACTCGCATTCGGGAGGACGACGGTTCAATCCCGCGTCCGGCCATCCTGATTTAGGTTTTCCGTGATTTCCCTAAATCACTCCAGGCAAATGCCGGGATGGTTCCTCTGAAAGGGCACGGCCGACTTCCTTCCCCATCCTTCCCCAATCCGATGAGACCGATGACCACGCTGTCTGGTCTCCTTCCCCAAAACCAACCAACCAACAGAATAGGAGGAGTGAGCCATGAGGAAACTCTTCAGTTTAGACTTAAAAGAGTTTGGGCTACTGCTAAGATTTTTGAGTTCTTGTGGTAGCTTATTGAAAATGGATGCAGCAGAATACTGCACTCCTTTCTGAACAAGAGTCAAGGAAGTGCATTCCACATGCAGATTGGATTTCTGCCTAGTATTAACAGAGTGAAAGCTGCTAACTCTTGGGAATAGGCTAATATTGCTAACAACAAATGACATTAAAGAAAATGTATACTGTGAGGGCAATGTCAGAATTCCCAGACTATTGAACAGGGGTCGACAAGAGGTCCTCGAACTTACACCACATATAGCTCGAACAGCCTGTTTTTGAGCCAAAAATACCCTTTTTGAATCAGAAGAATTACCCCAAAAAATAATACCATACGACATAAGCGTATGAAAATATGCGAAGTAGACTACTTTTCGTGTTGAAATGTCACTTATTTCAGATACTGTTCTAATGGTAAATAAAGCAGCATTTAGTTTCTGAACAAGATCCTGGACATGGGCTTTCCACAACAGCTCACTATCTATCCAAACGCCTAGGAAATTGAATTGTTCCGTCTCGCTTATAATATGCTCATTATGTCTAATCAAAATATCGGTTCTTGTTGAATTGTGAGTTTTAAGAAACTGTAAAAACTGAGTCTTACTGTGATTTAGCATCAAATTATTTTCCACAGGCCACGAACTTATTTCATGAACTACATTATTTGATACTGTTTCAATATTACACACAAGATCCTTCACTACCAAGCTGGTGTCATCAGCAAATAGAAATATTTTTGAATCACCTGTAATACTAGAAGGCATATCATTTATATAAATAAGAAACAGCAGTAGCCCCAGCACCGACCCTTGGGGAACGCCCCACTTAACTTTGGGGCTGAACATCACTACCACTCTCAATATTGCGGAGAATTACCTTCTGCTTTCTGTTCTTAAAGTAAGAGGCGAACCAATTGTAAGCTACTTCCCTTACTCCATAATGTTCCAACTTCTGCAGTAATATTTTGTGGTCAACACAGTCAAAAGCCTTCGTTAAATCAAAGAAAACACCTAGCGTTTGCAACCTTTTATTTAATCCGTCCAAAACCTCACAGAGAAAAGAGAATATAGCATTTTCAGTTGGTTAAACCATTTCTAAAACCAAACTGAACATTTGACAGCAAATTATGTGAATTTAAATGCTCCAGTAACCTTGTATATACAACCTTCTTGATAACTTTAGCAAACACCGATGGCATAGAAATAGGTCTATAATTGTCAATATTATCCCTGTCTCCCTTTTTATAAAGTGGCTTCACTACCGAGTACTTTAATCGCTCAGGAAACCGACCACTCCTAAGGGAAAAGTTACAGATATGGCTAAGTACTGGGCTAACATACATAGAACAATACTTCAGTATTCTGCTAGATGCCCCGTCATATCCATGAGAGTTCTTGGTCTTTAGTGATTTAATTATTAACTCAATCTCCCTCTTGTCAGTATCATGGAGGAGCATTTCAGGTAACAGTCTCGGAACACTTTTTTCTAAGAGCGCTATATGATTCCCTGTTGGGACTAGGTTTCTATTTAGTTCACCTGCTATATTCAGAAAGTGATTATTAAATACTGCACATAAATGCGACTTATCAGTAACACGGACATTCCCACTACGCACTGATTCTATATTCTCGACCTGTCTCTGCAGACCAGCCACTTCCTTTATGACTGACCATATGGTTTTAATTTTATCCTGAGACTTAGCTATTCTATCTGCATACCACATACTTTTTGCCTTCCTAATAACATTTTTAAGCACCTTACAATACTGTTTGTAATGGGCTGCTGCATTTAGATTCTGACTGTTTCTAACGTTTTGATATAATTGCCACTTTGTTCTACAAGATATTCTTATCCCTCTAGTCAGCCACCCAGGCTGCCTGTTTGTGCTAGTACCCTGTTTTGAACGTTCTAACGGGAAGCAACTTTCAAAGAGCACGAGAAAAGTCTTGAGAAAAGCATTATATTTATCGTCTACTGTATCAGCGCTATAAACATCTTGCCACTCTTGTTCCTTGATAAGGTTTACAAAGGTCTCTACAGCAACTGGATCAGCTTTCCTACCAGCTGATAACTATATTTAACATGTGTTGCAGCACAAAAATCTTTTAGAGTTAAAATTTGTGCATCATGATCTGAAAGGCCATTCACCTTTTTGCTAACAGAATGCCCTTCTAGTAATGAGGAATGAACAAAAATGTTGTCTATGGTTGTTCTACTGTTCCCTTGCACTCTCGTTGGAAAGAATACAGTTTGCATAAGATTATATGAATTAAGGAGGTCTACCAGCATCCTCTTCCTTGCACAATCACTTATACAATTTATATTGAAGTCACCACATATAACTAACTTTTTGAATTTCCTATTAAGTGAACCAAGAACCTCCTCTAGCTTTAGCAAAAATTTTGTGAAATCGGAGTCTGGGGATCTATAAATAACAACAGTTATAAGTTTAGCTCTGTTAAATTTAACTACACCTGCACAACATTCAAACACCTTTTCAGTGCAGTACTTTGAAACATCAATTGACTCAAATGGGATGCCGTTTTTCACATACATGGCTACTCCCCCACACCGCAAAGAGCTCCTCGAAAAGCTGCCAGCCAACCTGTATCCTGGTAAAGGAAGCCTCTGAATTATCTCCTTATTTAAGAAGTGTTCAGATATACCAATAATTTCAGAGTCAACATCTATCAGCAGTTCACTAACTTTATCTCTAATACCTTGTATATTTTGATGAAATATACTAATTCCCTGATTACTCGGATACCTAAGCTTTGTCAGAAGTGGTTCCTTTGTTAGAGAGACTTCCCTTAAGCAGGAATACCTATCAGCTGACTTCAATCTAAAAAAGGTGCAGCTCTAACACCCACTACTGCAGGAATTTTCCCATGAGTGATCCCACCAACCCCACCTATGCTGTCACCTATAAGCTTTGCTAACCTTCCCTTCCCATACCTGTTGAGGTGCAGGCCATGTCTAGTGAAACCCGTCCTGCTGATAGACTCCACCGACACCACTGAAATGTGCTTTCTGTCATCAGCGCACCCCCAAGTCTCCTGTTATTACGCCTGATGGCTGTATTAAGATGAGGCCGATCGTGACTCTGAAACAGTTCCACGAAATGCACATTCGTGTTGCCAGTCTGAGTGGCTATCTTTTCCAGGTCACCATCTATGTTATACTCCCCATCCCTATCAATGCTATTACCAGCCCCACCCACAATCACTACCTGATCCTCTTTAGTAAAATCCCTACATAACCCCCCTATGTTAAAAGTCACCTGAGCCAATCCTGCATTAGGCTTCACAATGCTGGTGACCCAGTACTCACTCCTCAGCACTTCCTGCAACTGCTGGCCTACACCTCTGCCATGAGAACTACCTAACAGCAGAACCTTCTTCTTCCTCTTTGACTTTGCAACTGTCCTAGCCACCGTAACTACTGAGGCCTGCTGCATACTTCCCACATCTACAGCTACTAGAGATTCCTCTCCACTAGACTCTGACAGTTGGTCATATCTATTGTAAACACCAATAGTAAAACTATCTGAAAATATTCTTCTCCTAGCAGATCTCTTGCCAACAGCCAGCTCCCATAGCCGTAGTTTTAAAAAAGGAGTTTGTGATTACTAAGCCCATACTGGCACAGAAATCCAAGAGTTGTTTCCCGTTCCTGTTGGCCTCCATATCCTCTCCAAATTTACCCATAACCTTTTCATACCCTTCTGTTTGATTTCCAATCCTGCCATTAAAATCACCCATGAGCAGAACACTGTCCTTGTCCTTTACTCTAACAACTACATCACTGAGTGCCTCATAAAATCTATCCATCTTATCTTGATCTGTCCCTTCACAATACGATTATACTGACACAATCCTAATTTTCTTGCTAGACACTGTCAAATCTATCCACATCAGTCGTTCGTTTACATACCTTATTGCAACTACGCTGGGTTCTGTTTCTTTCCTGATGAAAAGCCCTACACCCCATTGTGCTGTTCCTGCTTTGACTCCTGACAGGTAGACCTTGTATTCTCCCACTTCCTCTTCTTTCTCACCCCTTACCCGAATGTCACTAACAGCTAAAACGTCCAACCCCATCTTACTTGCAGCCTCTGCCAGCTCTACCTTCTTACCAGAGTAGCCCCCATTGATATTAATAGCTCCCCATCTCGTTACCATTCGTTTGCCGAGTCGTATCTTGGGAGTCCCTGGTTTGTCAATTAGAAGTGGGACTCCGTCACCTCCAAAGGTTCGAGGCATTTTGCTCTGATTGTTGCCAGCATCATATTTATAGTACCAGGGAAGCAGGTTGCTAGCCTTACTTGCCCTGGGTCCCATTGAGTTTTACCCCTAACGGTTGAGGGACTAACCGGTGGATTTGGTAGTCTTTGCCGTCTGAGCACAAAGGTGGCCACGACTCGGAATATGTCCGAGATGCCCAGCCTTATTCCAAAGTAACTGGTATCCCGACTGTCAGGACCACTTACTTGGCCACTCATACGTTGCCCGTGGTTCATGAACTAGGACATGATACCAGGAACCCACACCATGAACTACAAGGAAAGCCACTTCTTTGAGGAAAAAAAACCGCTTCTTTTACAGTTAAATTAATAGTCTAACATCTGCTTGAATATTCATTATATTTCAAAGAAAATGCTTAGTTACAGCTATAAAAACATAGACCTGTTTATTATGCACTACTGATTCTTGTGTGGCTAAAAACAATTTTCAGTCATTGACTGTAGACAGTAGATAATTTGTAGAATGTTTGGTTAGTGAGGTAATGTTTTAATTCTCTTTTAAACTGAAAGGGATTTGCAGTTTTCTGCGTTGTATTAACTGGGAACTTGTTGAATACCTTTGCACTTACATATGTACATAACTACGCTCTAAATAAGGAGATTAAAGGCTCTATAAAAATTATTTTTGTGCCTTGTATTGTGATTGTTCAAATCCTGAAGTTTTGTACACAAAAACATGTTTGTTAATGTGTATGAAACGAAGATTAACCTGACACGTTCCACATAATTACGGAGTGTCGTTTTTGTGATCTGCAGTATGTAAGAAAATCGTTTTCATTTTCAACAACAAAAATCATTAAGCAGTAAGTGTATTGGGAGGTGAATTTAAGGATCCCAACATGTTTGAAAAGGCCTTTGCAAATGTTTCATTATCTACTTCACACAATATTCTTACAGCTCATGTATGCTGTATAATTACTTTATTTAGTTTAGATGCATTGGCCCAAATGATATTCCATAAGACAACAGGGACTGAAAATATCCAAGATAAGCCAAACCCTTGTCTTCATCTCAGTGCAATAAGACTTAACTTCTGAGAACAAAATATGCTGATTACACGATAAAATGTATAAATCTGAAGGCTCTCAGTTCAACTAAACATCTAAAGATAACAATTACGAGCAACTCAGACTGGAACAATGACATAGATAATGTTGTGTGGAAGGCAAACCAAAGACTGTGTTTTATTGGCAAAACACTTAAGATACAAGAAATCCATTGATGGCCAAAACAACACTTGTCTGTCCTCTGCTAATGTCTTGCTGTATGGTATGTGTCCCTTACCAGATAGGATTGGTGAAGGACATCTAAAAGTTGGGCGGCAGTCATTAAAACAAAGGTGACTTTCATTGAGGTGAGATATTTTTATGTTATTTTAAACACCAACTTTTTCCTCCAAATGCAAGAATATTTTGTTGATGCCCCCCCTTCATAGTGAGAAACGACCATCACAATAAAAGAGTAGAAATCGGAGCTTGCACGGAAAGACGCAATTGTTCATTTTTCCCGTTTGCTGTTTGAGAGTGGAATGGTAGAGAAATAGTGTGAAAATGTTTCGATGAACAATCTGCCAGGCACCCAAGGAGCTGACTTGCATTGATTGTTGTCCCTGGCAAATAAGGAATACACCATTCTTCCCCCAGAGACAGAAGCCATTTGTTTAACGATTGCTTGAACTTTTCTTTATTGTTAGACACATTTGTCAGGAGTGGTGTTCAATCTCAAATGTGGCCATCCACTTTTAGATTTTCCACAATTTTGCCTAAATCAATTAAGGAAAATATTGGGTTGGCTTCTTTGGAGAGGATATGGTGGAATTCCTTCCCAGTTCTTCTCCTGTCTGAGTGTGTGCCCCATTTCTAATGAGCTAGTTATTGGTGGGGCATTAAACTCAAAATTTCCTTCCTTTTTTTCTGCTTGTTTGGAAAGTGTGTATATGGCCAGGGTTTGACTGCTGGTTTGTTTCTGGATTATTAAAAGAACTCTGTATTTCATTGCCTGTTACAGTTTTGTCAAGGAAATCCATGTCTCCCTTCTTGTAGGCCTAAGACAAAATATATATTATCATCAACTCTATTCGCTGAGTCTTCTGGTTGTCATTTATCTTTTTCAATACTCACTGTCCACATTGTACTTAGTATTTCTGTACCAAATCTGTAGAGTACTGGCCTGGAAATTTTCTGAAAGTCATTCATAAGTTCAGATATCATTACCCAAGCGTGCCTCAAAGAACTGGATCCACTCACACATTTCCATTGCTGACCGCCTTGGCCTTCCGTAAATTTCTTGCAGCTTTCTTGCACCAAACACTACTCGTAAGGTTGTAGCCATTACTGTTCTTATCCTGTGGCAAAAATGCTGCTGTATTTTGCCCCTCCAGTTCCAAAAATCTAAAAACGCTGCGCATTTGCCCTCGGCAAGAGAGTTGGTGCTATGTGCCATGTTTGCATATTAACTCCTGCTAAAGGATTGGTTGCACCTCGGTAAACAATAATACACTCTACCACATCATTTGTGAGATAGTGGAAGGGGGGGATCACCACCTATGTCTTGTAGCTGATTTGATAATGGAGACTGCTTTAGAACAAGTGGAAAGCTAAGAAGAAGCACAAAACTTATTTCATATTGAGATTTATAAAGTAGTTGTCCTGGTGTAGATTTATAGATTACAGTTAATGATACCACTGTATTAAAGATGAATGTTTCTCTCGCATACATTTTTTGCTGACTTCTCTTCAAGCATCCTTTGTAAAAAGACTCTGTGACACACGCCATGCACACATCATTTTTGTTCTCTTGAGTGACGATGTCATTTTTGGAAAAAGCTCTCTTCCAACAATTTATATCATCAATAACAGAACTTTTTGTCACTTGTGTAATGTTAACTTCACTCTTCTAAATTATGTGTGTTTAAATAGTTGAAGTGACCTTGTATCCTTCTTAATGACAGTCACTAGTGTCAGCTGCACCAAACGATCTGATTTTTTATAACCACCAGGAGTCTAAAAACAACATGTACAATATAACTACGAGATAAAGGAATGAAGATTGGTAGCTGTATAACACAAGACATCGGCTTGTCTCACTAGCAGATAGTTGGTTGCAGATTAGTTAGTTATTTGTGTGTTTCGTGGATCATAATTGTGACCCTCCACACTGACTTGGAATCTGTCAGTTATAATTCTTCAGGCTTTCCCAGCAATCTTTTGACGTAATGAGGTGTTGGGTATTCTGCCAGATACCAGTATTGTCCACGCGCAGTGTTTCGACAGCATGATTCATTTTCTTCATCAGGTGCTACCTGAGACTGTTAATCAAGTCGAACAGTTCCAATATTTATGCCTACTGTCTCCCCTGCCCATTATCTGTTCTGGATGTTCCACCTGTGATCTGTTTCCACTAGAAGCATCCTGAGACATTCCATCTTCAGCCCACGTCTGTGGCTGGTTCTAGATGTTCCGTCTGCTCTCCATTCACACTAGAACTGATTGAACTCAACAAAAAGAAGAACTGAGAAGTGAGTGTGCGGAATGAACTGTAGATGGAGCACCAAGTGCGTGGCACTGAGAACAGAATGCCAGATCTCTGTGAGGTGCACCAGCTCACAACCAGGTGCACCAGAGAACATCTCAGGACACTTCTAGTGGAAACAGATCACAGATGGAAAGCCCAGAACAAACTATGGCCGGAGGAGGTAGCAGACATTTTTAACTTCAAGGTCTGTTATTACCTGTAATGCCAAAGTTGCAGATCTTAGGTGTTTACATTCTACAGTGTTGACTTCCAGTTCAGGTTCTTATCAATATAAACACTGAAGAATATTGAATATTTTGCTTCATTTACATATTTTCCCTTATCCATTATTTCTGGTGATTTGACCAGGCCTTGTGGAGTATCTTCTTAGCTTGAGTGTCATTTCATGTTTTCAAGCAGTCTTTGCAACTTCTACTATATGCTTCAGGTACTTGTGTCAAATTTTGTATTAGATTGGAACTGTTTTACGCCATTGAGTATGTTGAATAAAATGGCTAAGGCTCTTTCACAAGTCATCTCTCAGAAATTAAAGGCATATTCATTGCGGTCTTCTTCAGGTCTACCTGCACTGGTGCTGAATTTGAAGATGGTGACTGGTGGACTGGAGCTTTGTTCAGCAAGCATTGCTTGGCTTGAAATTGGTGAACATGTTGCTCCACAAATCAGCACTTCATACTGCTTACTGCTATATAAAATTTGATCTTGGTGAGTCAGATACAAGCATGTAAAGATGGCCTATTCAATCCAGTTTAGTGGCTAGCCTCTTTGGAAAAATACTCTGGTTGCACATATAATACAGTTTTCTCACTTTAGCACCAGTTGAGTCATTTGCAAAACAAGATCACTTGTGAAAATCACTGGAGATAAGTGTTTGGACAGTGATCATGTTGAGTTGCTCTCTGTGGAAAAAGACCATCAAAGTGTTTTTTCAGAAAGGAAGAAGCTAGTTTCTGGGGAAAAACTCTTGATTCCCTCCCCCCCCCCCCCCCCCTCTCATCCCCTCTTTCCTCCATCTGATGACAACAATGCTTACATTACAGTTGAGTGTGATAATCTCAAGTATTAACTACATTGTCAATAAAGTTTCATATGTTGTTTTTAGTGTTGTAATCCACAACTGCAAGTCTATTCCTTATTTGCCCCATGAAACGTACAGTTTAATTCCATTTAACATTATCATTTTTAATCGGCTGCTTGTGTGTTTCCTCAATTGAGTTCCTCCAGCTAGTATTTTAAACATTTTCTTCTTCTTATCCACAGTTTTTTTTAGTAACTGGTTCTTCTATTTTCTGTATGCTGTGGGATCTGTTGTACTGTAGTGTTTCGACACAGTTGCTTTTGTGTTCAACATATCTTAATGGAGTTTGGTGTAATTGGTTAATCCTTGCCCTTGCTGTCTTGGTTACCTTTCCAAAAGTTGTTTGTTTCAAATTATGTCAAATGAAGTCATCTCCATTTTCAACACCGTTATGAAATAAAGATCCATAACCCAGCATTCCTATTTTCTTTTACTGAATATGTCAAATATATAGACACATTTATCTCTGAGATCTGTCCAATAACTTCTTGACAACAGGAACTAATTCTTTACCTAAATACAAGTACTATTTTTTAGTATCAAGAACATAATTTATCTTGTTGATTAATTATTGTACTAAACATGAGGATAGGTAACTAGTGATGTACCTGCAGTTCATGTACATCATTAGCAGTGCAGATAATGCTAAACACTGTATTGAAATGTTCATTCATTTTAACATCATGAGATGTATGTAAGTTATGGGATGCTGAATCAAGGAACTATGCTTATATTCTTTGTTTGCAATGTGTATACTAAATATTTATCATTTTTAGAAATGCTGGGATGGTTCCTTTGAAAGAGCATGGCTGATTTTCTTCCTCATCCTTAAAACATACCGATCTTGTGCTCAGTATCTGATGACCGTGATGTTGATGGGACATTGAGCCCTGCTCTTTCTTCTTATATTATTAGAAAATGGAATTTGTTTTACTTTTATTAAAAATAACTAATAGACTTGACTAACAACAGTTTGAAAACTTCACTGTTTTACATGCTTGGACAGGTCCAGAGCAAATCTACCATTTGTTCTGTTCTGAAATATCAAACAATGAATGTGTGTTATTTTACTATTATCATTATTTTTTTGTTTATTTGGCCTTTGAGTGTGTACTCAATTTAGCCATCAGCAATACTTAGTGACAATGTACACGTAATTGAATAAATAAATACAGAAATGCATATTTACAAGAATAAAAAGCTTAAGTGTTACAGTTTTGTACATAATGTTTTTAAAAATTGAATTGAATTGAATTGGAAAATAATTAAAAGTGTCTTGGCTTACAATTCACACCAATTCTGAAATACCTTCATCAGCAAGACATATCTATAATTTACGTACACCATTAAAACCTACAGATTGTAACCAGTACTCTTGATGAAGTTAACTATCACTTTGTATAGACGAACGTCTTTAGTACACAAAAGAGAAGAAGCTGATTGAGGAAGATGGTAGCCCATACTCAGCAATGTCTTCAGAAAGACCAACCGTTCACGGTCAAATTTGGGGCACATAAATAAGATGTGGTTGATATCAACTTCCGACTCAGGATCACACTCACATGCTGGTGAACTGTAAACGTTGATCCGATGTAGATGTTGTGGGAAAGAGGCATGATTGAAGCGGAGTCTTATGATGGTAGAAATCGTGGATCGGTCCAGATGTGTCATGAACGACGGCTGTGAAGGAATCTGAGGTTGTAGCACTGTGCAATAACCGCCTTTTGTCTGTTGAGAAACGTTCCACATTTCCTGCCATTGTTGTCTTGCGTGATCCTTGACTTCACGTAAGTAGTCTGTATAAGGAAGGTGCAGATCCAGGACGGTGCCTAAGGTTGCCGCTTGTTTGGCTAATGCATCAACTTCATCATTATAGAGGATACCAGAGTGGGAAGGTACCCACAACAAATGGATCGTCCGGCCCGTGCGTGTGCTGCGAATATATTCAGATATCACATCCAAGATATAACTGTTGGTTGTTTTGTTCCATTGACTGTACTGAATGTTTTTAAGAATGCTTTGCCAGTCAGATACTATCAATATCTTGGGGAAGGAAGTGCTACAGACAAACTTAAGTGCTTCCAAAACTGCCACTGTCTCCGCCATAAAAATAGAAGTGCTCATAGGCAGTTTCCAGGTTTTGCGGATCTGGATCTGAGGGCAGAAAAAGGCACATCCTGTACACTCTTCTTGCGGAATTTTGGAGCCATTGGTATATACACAGAGAAAACCCGGCCATTGTGCTTGAACGAGACGATTGAAGCCAACATTGACATTAGTACTGTCCATCCAGCTCATACTTAAATAATGGACTGGGATCTGGGAGCAGAGCGTTTGAAGATCAAATTCAAAAACAGAAAAAACATTCTGATCATTGTTGTAACTTTAGTTGTCAGTAATACATTGTTGTATAAATGTAAGATTTCTTGAAAGTGAGCTGAGAGGGAGGGCAGTATTGAAAACAATGTGTCGTAACTTTAGTTGTCAGTAATACATTGTTGTATAAATGTAAGATTTATTGAAAGTGAGCTGAGTTGAGAGGGAGGACAGTATTGAAAACAATGTGTCCAGTATCAAAACACTCTTGATTGGTTACTGAGTAAATGGAGTAAGGCAATAATAGATGAAGAAGGTTGTAATTATGCAGAAATAACAAAGAGCTTGGGTGGAGGTGCTACAAAGTTGGGTGTGATGAAGGTTTGCAAATGGTAATGAGAAACTGGGTCAGCCAAGAACTGGTAGAAAGCTAGTATTGACTGATCATGACTGTCATAGAATCTGCCATCTTCCTCTCCAAGATTGTCAACCTACTGAAAAAAATGTAAATGTCATCATCAAGAATTCAGTGGTTGAAGTTTATGATCAAACTGTGAGACAGAAATTTTATGAAAATGGTTCGCAAGTGAGGACTCCAAGAAAGAAACCTTATCTGAACAAAGCAGAGAGACAGAAACATATGCCGTGTGAACCAAAGCGATGTTGTTCGGACATGGAGGAGATACAGAGAGACAGGAACTGTCGATGACATGCCTCGCTCAGGCTATCCAAGGGCTACTACTGCAGTTGGTGACTGCTACCTATGGATTATATCTCGGAGGAACCCTGACAGCAAAGCCACCATGTTCAGTAATGCTTTTCGTGCAGCCACAGGGCATCATGTTACCACTCAAACTGTGTGTAATAGGTTGCATGATGCGAAACTTCACTCCTGACGTTCATGGCAAGGCCCATCTTTGCAACTGCGACACCATGCAGCGCGTTACAGATGGACCCAACAATAAGCTGAATGGACCGCTCAGGATTGGCATCATGTTCTCTTCAACGATGAGTGTTGCGTATGCCTTCAACCAGACAATCGTCGGAGACGTGTTTGGAGGCAACCCAGTCGGGCTGAACGCCTTGGGCACACTGTGCAGTGAGTGCAGCAAGGTGGAGGTTCCCTGCTGTTTTGCGGTGGCATTATGTGGGGCCGATGTACACCGCTGGTGGTCCTGGAAGGCACTGTAATGGCTGTACGATACGTGAATGCCATCCTCTGGCTGTGTAGCCATATTGGCAGCATATTGGCGAGGCATTCGTCTTCATAGACGACAATTTGTGCCCCCATTGTGCACATTTGTGAATGACTTGCTTCGGGATAATGACTCACTCGACTAGAGTGGGCTGCATGTTCTCCAGACATGAACCCTATCAAACATGCCTGGGATAGATTGAAAAGGGCTGTTTATGGACGATGTGTCCCACCAAACACTCTGGGGGATCCACGCCGAATCGCCATTGAGGAGTGGGACAATCTTGACCAACAGTGCCTTGATGAACTTGTGGATAGTATGTCATGATGAATACAGGCATGCATCAATGCAAGAGGACGTACTACTGGGTATTAGAGGTACCAGTGTGTACAGCAATATGGACTACCACCTCTGAAGGTCTCGCTGTTTGGTAGTACAACACGCAGTGTGTGTTTTTTGTGAGTAATAAAAAGGACGGGAATGCTGTTTATGTTGATCTCTATTTCAATTTTCTGTACAGGTTCCAGAACTCTCGGAACCGAGGTGATGCAAGACTTTTTTTTTTTTATATGTATATAACCATTTCCGTCTTTATTAGTACAGAGAAAGGGACCCCCAAGATCAATAAATAATTTATCTATTAGGCATTGTTCACATTCGGAATGTAAGAGCCCCTAGCATGAGTTGGTGTTAAGCGTACTGACTTTACACAATTCGCACTTGCTGGCTAAATGATTGGAAACAAAAGGTGTATATAAGAATGGGCCACCTAGCAATTCTACTGGTTTTCCTAGGATGTGCCAAAACCCAACTCAAGGCTTGGATGTTGGTCTCCAAATCAGATTCGCTGTGCTCGAGATAAAATTTAAATTTCTCAAGAGAAAATGAGACAGCCAGTGCCTCACATTCATAAACTGAGTATTTCAACTTGGGATGTACTAACCTCCTTGAGGTAAAAGCTAGAGTGCGCCTTTCACCTGACTCCTCCTGTAAAAGTACAGTGGAAACTCCACCATTTGAAGCATTAGTCTGAACTGTAAACCTCTTCCCAAAATCTGGAATAGCCAGTACTGGAGGGTTACAAAGGGCAGTTTTGGTGGCTTCAGAGGTGGATTGCTGACTCTCTCCTCAAACAGAATTTCCCCCTTTTTTACAGAGATTATTAAGGCGGGCAGCAAGCTGAGCAAAATTAGGGATGAACTTCCTAAAACAGTTGCCATTCCGGTGAATCTGGCCACCCCTTTCTTATTCTACAGGGAGCAAATTTTCTTAAATCAGAAGTATGTTCTTGGTCAGTCCTAATACTGTCCCTGGAAACCAGGTGACCCAAGAAAGAAACCTGCTGCATAGTGAGTGGAACTTTTGATGGCTTAAACATTAACCCTGCAGAACGGAGCCCCAGTCAAACCTGCTGAACATGAGAAAGATGTTCTCCAAGGAATGACTATAAACGATGACATCATCAAGATAATTATGTACACAACCAGATTTAAGGTCGCCCAATTCATGATCTACAAGTCGTGAAAGGACAGCAGACCCAATAACCAAGCAAGGGGCAAAGGGGTACCGGATTCAGATCAAGTACAGTAAAATAGCTACCTGCTAAAATAGCACCAGCAAGCGAAGTGAAACAGTTATGGAGATCAAGGAGGGGATCTGTCTCCCAAGATAACCTTCTCATTAAGGACTGTATCATCAACAACAGGCCTATAATTCTTGTCTTGTCCCTTAGACACCAGAAATATGAGAGATGCATACAGAGAAGTTGAAGTTCTAATAATGCCAATCCGCAGCATATTGTCAGTCTTTTGCCTCGGTATTCTCATATTAGCCCCCATAAGTGACAATAAGGGGCATTATGCACCAGAGAATCATTGACCAAATGGATTCTGTATCGAATTTGATTGGATACACCCCATTTTTTATTAGTAAGTACATTGGGAAACTGGTCTAAAACACTTATTAATTGTCTAGTCTGACTGCCATTAAGGTGATTAAGGTCGAATTCCAACTGTCCTCTTTATACAGAATTGATATTATTAACGAAATGACGAGAATAGACAACTATTTTCACAGAGCGACAAAATTTAAAAAAGGTGCTACTCACAAAGTCAAGAACCAACCCCATTCATTGAATGAAATCACACTCAAGCAAGGAGGTCACTGACAGTTTATTAACTACAGTTAGTTTACAAAATTGTCAAGGCTTTCGTGGTCACTTGTTGAGCCTGTTGGCTTCTGTCTCGGGTTCTCCGGTCGACATTTGTCTGAAGATTTTTCTGACGTTTCGCCACCATGAGTGGCTGGGGCATTGTCACAGTTTCACTGTCCATTGCCAGTGGTGGACTGGAGCCAAGCTCGTGCTCACAGACTATTTGTACCTTGCACGCCAAAGTCCAAGGGCTTCTCCGTGGTCATTTCCGATGTGGTTCTCCTCCTGCTACCTGCAGCTGTCATTTGCTGCAGCACAGGAAGCCAGAATCCCTTTACCTAGAGGCTGTCTTCTTTCTTGTTGAAGCAATTCTCATTTTTGTGTATTTCTATAGCTTCTCTGAACAAGTGGGTGTAATAGCTCTTCTCTACAGTCAGAACTTCAGTGCCAGTGAATTTTACTACGTGGTCAGTCTCACACAGCACCTGCTGTGCCATGGCCGATTTCTCCACCTGCCTCAACCTGCAATTCTGTGATCCTGGTGTTGATTGATCATCCATTCATTCCAACATAAACTTTTCCACATGTGCGTGGTATGCAGTATATTTCCAACACTGCAAAGTGACTCCTTTTTATCCTTTGCCGATTCAAGACATTCTTTGATCTTCTTTATTTGTTTTTAAATAGTCTTTACACGATGTTTGTGCAATATATGGCCGATTCTGTCCGTCATTCTGGGAATGTATGGTAGAAAGGCCATAACTGACATTTCTTTTTCTGATCTGTCACTTTGCTGAGTGCTTGACTCTGCTATACTTCTAACATAACTTGTGGTGTACCAATTGCTTCTCAGAACACTTTTTGCGCTTTGCATTTCACGTCTGAGGTGCTGTGGCTCACATATTTGTCTTGCTCACATTACAAGCGTATTGATCTGCTTCAGTTGGTAATCTGATAGTTTGTGCAGGTATAGGTCTGTGTTTTTCAGTTTTCGATACATGCTGTGTCCCAGGTTTTCACCATCCCTAGATATTGTAGTTTTTTTTTTTACCTTTTCTACTTCCATGGTAAATTTTATGTTCGCATTGAGGCTGTTCAAGTGTCTTAGGAAGTCACCAAGTTGTTCCTCACCATGCCTTCACACAATGAAGGTATCATCAACATATTTATATCACACCTTAGTTTTACAAAGCACTAAGTCCAGTGCCTGTGCTTCGAAATGTTCCATGAAGATGATGGCCACCACTGGTCTTAGAGGACTACCTGTGGCGATACCTTCCAGCTGTTTGTGGAAGTTTCCATTCTACATGAAATAGTTCACGGTGAGACATGTATGAAAGAGCATTGTTATGTCTTGCGGGAAAATGGAACTGATGTGCTCTGAAGAGTCACTGAGTGGCACTTTCGTAAGCAACGAAACAACATCAAAGCTGACCAGGATGTCATGTGGTGCAAGTTTTAGTTTCTTCAACCTCTCAGTGAAACGTCCTGAGTGCTTTATGTATTTGTCAGTCTTCCCCACATGCAGCTGGAGCAGAGAGGCCAAGTGTTTTGTCAGTTTATATGTCGATAAGCCAGGAGTGCTAACTATCGGTCTTATTGGAACATTATTCATGTAGATCTTTGGTAATTCATACAGTCGAGGTGGTAGAGCTTCTGTGTTGCACAGGTTGTGACTCGTATTCCGTACGATACTCTGTGTCAGATCTGCACTTAATTTTCGGTATGTCATCAGATCTAATAGGTCCCAGATCTTCTGCTCATACATTTCAGTCTTCATTACGATGGTCGTATTTCTCTTATCGGCAGGCAGTACCAATATGCTCTTGTTGGCATTAGGATTCTTAATAGCTTGTACGTCTTCTTTCTTCAGGTTGCAAGCTGGTGGTTTTGCCCAGTGCAGTATCCTGACTGTTTTGGTGCATGTTTTGTCTGCTCTTTCACAAGGAAGGGTCTGAATGGCTGCTACGCTATTAGCAATGATGTCCTCCACAGGTATAGTTCTTGGGATGATAGTGAAATTCCCTCGCCATGTCAGTCTGCTTCCGCCACCTTGCAAACTTTTTCTTCTGTTGCTCAGTGCAGCGCTCGAGTTTGTTCTGCATGCTCCTGTGAGTGATGCTGTTGATCTTTTCCCATTTGATTCGATGAATTCTGCTGCTTAGTTGATAGAAAATGTCCAAAAGTTCCTCATCCGTTCTTGCCAAGTATCTCCGTGTTGTGTGAATTCACTCATGAAGACAGGCTTGTTCCATTCTGTTGTAGATCCGATGTGCTTGGGTGGTGGTGAATAGGAACATTTAACAGGCGCTTGACTTGGCACCTTGTAAACAGATACATTGATGATACCTTCGTTGTGTGGCACCATGGTGAGGAACAGCTCGATGACTTCCTAAGACACTTGAACAGACTCAGTGCCAACATAAAATTTACCATTGGAAGTAGAAAAGGGACAAAAAACTACTGTATCTAGATGTGCTGGTCACAAGGGATGGGAAAAACCTGAGACACAGCATGTATCGCAAACCGAAAAACATGGACCGATACCTGCACAAACTATCAGATTACCACCTGAGCCAGAAAAGAGGCATGATTAATGCTCTTGTAATGTAGGCAAGACAAATATGTGACCCACAGCACCTCAGACGTGAAATGCAATGCGTGGAAAGTGTTCTGATGAGCAATGGATACTCCACAAGTTATGTTAGAAGTATAACATAGTCAAGCACGCAGCAGAGTGACATATCAGAAAAAGAAATGTCAGTTATGGCCTTTCTGCCATACATTCCCAGAGTGACGAACAGAATCGGCCATATATTGCACAAACACTGTGTAAAGACTATTTACAAACCAACAAAGAAGGTCAAAGAATGTCTCAGATCAGCAAAGGATAAAAAGGACTCTCTTGCAATGTTGGGAATATACTGCATACCATGCACATGGAAAAGTTTATGTTGGAATGAGTGGATGATCATTCAACACCAGGATCACAGAATTGCAGGTTGAGGCAGGTGGAGAAATCGGCCATGGCACAGCAGGCGCTGTGTGAGACTGACCACGTTGTAAAATTTACTGGCACTGAAGTTCTGACTGTAGAGAAGAGCTATCACACCCACTTGTTAAGAGAATCTATAGAAATACACAAACACGAGATTTGCTTCAACAAGAAAGAAGAAATCCTCAAGGTAATGGATCCTGGCTTCCTGTGCTGCAGCGAACGGCCGTTGCAGGTAGCAGGAGGAGAACCTCACTAGGAAATGACCAAGGAGAATCCCTTGGATGTTAGTGTACCAGGTACATATATTCTGCAGCTGTGAGCTTGGCTCCAGTCCACCACCAGCAATGGAGGGTGAAACTTTGACAATGCTAACCGCTCATGCTGGCAAAACATCAGAAAAATCATCAGACGAATGTTGGCTGAAGAACCTGAGGCAGACAGAAGCCAACAGGCAGTACAGTGAGTTTAAATGCCAAAGAAAAATTGCAAACTGATAAACTCCCCTGCATCTCACCCACCAGAGGAAACTCCTGGCCATTGGCTACATGACCTACATGACATCCCTGGGAGGAGAGGCTTATTGAAGAGAGCTTACATGAATTTTGAAACTTGAGATACCAACTATAGTCAAGCAATGAAACTGAACTTCCAAAATCCAAGAGGCCGCAAACAGATGTTTGATTGAGGTGGCAGCAAACATATTGAAGTGCAAGTTTATTGAGAGCACAAATACCCGTGCAATGAGCGGAAGGCTTACAAAAGGAGTTTTAGACCATGTCAGGCAGCATCAGCTGTTACGTTTAAGGTCTACACCTAACTGGGCATTCATGTGCTAAATGGCTATGGAAAAAACACCAAAAACGTTTGCCTCCTAATGAATTAGTAGATGACTGACAATAGTTGTTACTTTGGGTAGGGCAGACTTGTTGAAAGCCCTTACACTGATCGCTTTGCCATCTGTGAATCTAAGTGCTTCTGTAGAAGTAACTAATTCATTCAACTCAGAAAAGATAGTAGGTTTTCAGGCTAAAACAAGACGTGACCAGTCTTCCAGTCTCGTACATTCCAAAATGTTTGAAATGCTATCTTGTTCAGTAGTTTTCATTTCCAAGATAGAGACAGTAATACGAACACCCTCGATATGTGGAAACAAGGTTTTGGTAGATGCTTGCACCTGGCAATAATGTACACACTCAAGCTCATTCCAGATGCATGGGAATCTTCTCTCTATTATATGAGCTCTGACCTGCCTTGAAGTTGGCTGATCCTGAACTATCTCTTACAACAATATACTTAACAAGCCCTTCAACAAAGGGTAAAGTAAAGAAAGTATAACAGAATGTGATATTTGCAATGCATAAGCATGAAGTTCAAATCGGACAGTCAACCACAATACTTCATAAACTTGATTCAGTTGATCAAACAAAGGAAAATCCAGGAAGGAGGGTAACAATACCAGAGAAGGAAAGTTGCTACTCACCATATAGCGGAGATGCTGAGTCGCGATAGGCCTAATAAAAAGATTCACACAATTAAAGCTTCCAGCCATTAAGGCCTTTGTCAGCAGTAGACACACGGTGCCCTACTCGTCACTATTGTTGCCACCTCCCTGTACACTAACATTCCTAATGCCCATGGCCTTACTGCTGTTGAACACTACCTTTCCAGACACCCTATGGATTCCAAACCAACAACCTCCTTCCTAATCTCCATGATCAACTATATCCTCACCCACAATTACTTCTCCTTTGAAAGCATAACCTACAAACAAATCCACGGTACGGCTATGGGCACCCACATGGCACCATCCTATGCTAACCTATTCATGGGCCATCTAGTCGAATCCTTCCTAAAATCCCAGAATCCTAAACCCCTCACCTGGTTCAGATTAATTGATGACACCTTTTTTGCTATCTGGATTGAAGGTGAGGATACCTTATTCACATTCCTCCAGAACCTCAACAACTTCTCCCCCATTTGCTGCACCTGGTCCTACTCAACCCAACAAACCAACTTCCTAGATGTTGATCTTCACCTCAGAGATGGCTACATCAGTACTTCCATCCATATTAAACCTACTAACGACCAGCTTGGTTAAACACTAATCTCCTCCAATACTGACCGCAAAATTTTCCAGTAATGGTCCTTGCGTACGCAGAAACAATGAGGACAAACTGCAAGAGTCTAGGTTCGCACAGCATGAATAAACAGGGAAGTGCAAATCCACTGAAGTTAATGGGAGGGCTCTGTCAATACAGCAGTGTGATTAGCACTACCAAAAGGAGTGAGAAGTCAACCTTCGATCTCAGCACAAACCGAACTAATGGCTGAAGGAACCATTGTGCAAAAACCTATACGTTACCCTCATGCTGTGCCCCTCCCATCTGTTCTCAACTCACAACCCACTGCCAGCCTATTTCCAACTCTCTGAGCCAGCTTTCATCTGTGAAAACTGCAAGTTAAATTTGTGCTGTGTATTGGAGTGCCAGTGGAAGAAGGCACCAGGAAGAAAGAGATAAAATGAACTGGAGCTCACCATCTGTATTGCTGCCTGCATTCGACGTGACACCTTTGCAGTCTGTCCAAGTGGCTAGAGATATTGATTATATGTCCATGAGGTGTGCTTTCTTGTGTGAATGTGTATGTGTTTTCTTTTCTGAAGAAGGCACTAGCCGAGAGCCAGATATGTAACAGTCTTTTCATTTGTGCCTGTCTGCAACTCATCACAGTGAGTAGCAACGTACCGTTTTCAGAATATTATTGATGTTCCTACCTGGACTTTCAATTTTTCAGTGAATGTTGTGTGTTTTATAAATAAAATGTGGAATTTGCAGCCTTGGTCACAATTTGGTTTATTTCAACCAATAAACTATTTTAGCTTTACAATCAATATCAGTTCTTAGAAGCATTGTTGATTGTTGTAAAGTCAAAATCATTTGTGTGTTCAAATAAGCTAGAGTCTGCAGATTCTACAGTTCATTTAGGTGTCTAGCTCGATGATCTTCTCCAAAGGTCAAAGCATCTGTAGTTAATGGATGTGGTTTCTTTTTTTGTTTCAGTGTCTGTCCTGCTATCTGTGCAATGGTTATTATGGTCCATGTTTTGGTGAACCAGTCTGTGCTACATGCCACGCTTTTGTTTTTCCAGAGGACTTGTATTACACCGTAGCAGTTGCAGTACTCAGTGAGGTATATGACTGGCTGTTGATAATATGTAGCAGTACTGTCAGCATCTCCAAAAGCACACTGTTCTTTTGCTGGTAATTTTAGGAAGCAGACTAGGAAGAGTTCAGTTGACAGTAGTTAATGGCAAATCGCACATCGTATGAGCTTTTTATTGAAATTGCTATTTGTTCCATACTGGTGCCACCTAAATGCACATTTAGCAATGTACCATATGCCACAATACAATATTACTCGCTTGACTCTCAAACTTTTAAGACCATGAAAATGCTGGACGAATAGTGAGACTGAATATGTTATGTCTGGACATACATGTCTCGGGCATGTGCACTTAATGAGCATGGCTGACCAACAACTCCCAACTTGTAACTTCCCACTGACTACGTGACTTAATATACCAAGTGTCCACTGAACATAACAGCAACAATAATAATTCAAAATACACTGTCAGTGAGCAAAGATTAATTATAATTGCTGCGGATGACTTAACTACCTGTAGCTAGATCAATATACAGGGTGTGGCTGTCAAATCCGCATTTTTTTAAATGAGTGTAAAATAAACATGGGTAAAGATATCAAAATTGTTTCATACTATCTTATTCTACATTAAAAAGCATTTAAGAAACATCAACACATTTTTTTTTTTCATTGTTTGAAAATAACATCAGCAAGATGGTCCATCATGGCATTCTTGTAGGCAATTTACAAAGCTGTCCATCACATGATGGAGCATACCCTGAGGAATTCTCTCGGTTTCCAGCCAGATTCTTGCTTTGAGATCATCAACATTATGAGGTCTTTCTTCGTACACTTTGCTCTTAATGTAACCCCCATAAGAAAAAGTCAAAAGTTGTAAGGTCGGGTGAACGGGGGACCAAGCAATCGCTCCATTCTTGGAAATCATCCGGTTAGGCAAAACTTCATTCAGAACATTAATGCTCACGCGGGCTGTGTGTCTTTTTGCTCCATCTTGTTGAAATAATGTTTCATCATTCACTGCATATTGACGAAGCTGAGGTATGAAGGTGTCCTTAACGTTGTTGAATAGTGCTCAGCATTCACGGTAACAGATTGCCCTCTTTCGTTCTCAAAAAAAATAAGGGCCTATTATTCCTGATGAGGACATTGCACACCGAAATGTTACCTTGGTTGAGTGCAGGGGTTTTTCATGGGGTTGGTGAGGGTTCTGATCACTCCAATATCTAAAGTTCTGTTTGTTCACACATCCACTGAGGTGAAAATTTGCCTTGTCACTCATCCAGAGGTTGTGAACAAGCTCCTCGTTTTCTTCAGTCATTTGCAAAAGGCTATCTTAAGTTCTGTTTGTTCACATATCCACTGAGGTGAAAAATTGCCTCGTCACTCATCCAGAGGTTGTGAACAAGCTCCTCATTTTCTTCAGTCATTTGCAAAAGACTTACACAGAAATGCTGTCGGACCACAAAGTCGTCATTATTAAAAGGGTTAACCACTTGGATTTTGAATGGGTGGTGATGTAAGTCCAACCTCAAAACCCTTTGGACAGTCCTATCAGAAATTTTTTTTTTTGACCCAAATTTTTATTCCATTAACCAAAGGCACTGGCCTATTAAAATTAATTTGAAAATGCGCCTGGAAATGACGCTGAGCGGCTACATAGCTACCACTTTGGTAGAATGCTTTCACTGCAAACAACTGTTGTTGCTTAGTCCACTGCTCCATGGATACTGAAATGCTTTGTTTTGAGGAACACATTGGTGACCTTGGTTACTCCCCCCCCCCCCCCACCCCCCCTGCACTACTTCTAATGCTTTCGTGCACTAATAATAAATACAGGTTTGACTGCCGCAACCTGTAATAATCAGTGTACAGCAATGCTAAGGAATACAGAAAATGTCAAAAAACAGCAAATATTCAGATTTCAGGATATAGTATCCTCACACATCCCCATTTCAAAAAATAATTTTCACTTGGAAGTTTATGGAAACTTAGAAGTTTCAGTGTGAAATTAACTAAAATATGACCCCAGTACATAGGAATGATAAGTTAAGACTATAAGATGGTAAATTAATATACACATAAAATTATGTACACTTAACAGACACTGCTCTGTGCAAACAGAACTTCAGAAGACAAAGAAAAATCTTTGAATTGTGATGTTCAAGAAAAACATAAGTGGAGGAAAGTAAAAAATGCAGTTGTTTACAGAACTTGTTTATCATAGACAAGAGCTACCCTGAAAGTAACAGACGTTTTGGCCTGTTATTGTCATAGTTGTGGGTGGGGCTACAGCCATCTTCTCATTACCATAACATTCCTACACTCAGTACGCATCCAGCAGTGGCAGCGTATGATATGTGTCCCTGCTACTTTGCTTTCTGTATCGTGTCAAAATGTGTGCTGCAATAGAAAATCTTGCCACTTGTGAGATGTGTTCTGTGAGTAGGTTAGTGTTAGCAATAAAATGCAAACAAACTGAAATTTATCATGACATTTGTGATGTGTGTGAAAAAGAGACAATGAGTGAAAACTGTGTGAGGCAATGGTGCATTGATTTTTAAAAATGGCCATACCAGTGTTGATGATGATGAGGACTGTGGTGGTAAGCATAATCTTGTGACTCATGAACTGGTGATGGAAGTCAATGACAAAATTTGTGAAAATCGTAGTTTCACAATTATGGAATTTTTGCAACATTTTTCCCAAAGTTTCACAGAGTTTACTGCATGAAATTGTGGCGGAGAAGCTTGGTTAGCACAAATTTTGTGCTAGATGGGTTCCCAAAATTCTAACAGAAGACCACACAAAGCAGAGACTGGCTGCAGCACTTACCTTCCTTGAATATTCTGCCAAAAATGGTAACAAAGTTATTGATTGTATCCTAACTGGGGACAAGACTTGGATGAAGCATGTCATTTGTGAAGCAAAAGAAAAATTCTCCCAAGAAATCAAGGAAGTGTTTGCAAATGCTTTCAGCAAGAGAGGTCATGACTACTGTGTTGTAGGACTCTAAGGGAGTGGTTCCTGTCTATTTTCGTGAACTGCTCAACAGTTAACTCAAAGAGATACCATTATACAGTGACAAAGTTAAGGTGGGTGGCACAAAATAAACACCGGGGAAAACTTAGTACAAAAGTTTTGTTTTTCCATGACAATGCATGTCCACTCAAGGCCTGTTGTACCTGAGAGCTTCTACTGGGTTTTGAGTGGGAGTGTTTGATCATGCGCCATACAGCTCGGATTTGGTGCCAAGCGACTACCACCTCTTCCCAGCAATGAAGACATGGCTCACCATACACAGCAATTGATACTGACACCAAACTGCGTGCTAGTGTAAACCAGCAGTTGAAATCGCAGGGGGCAGATTTCTACAGAGACGGAACTGAAAAAACATGACTGTAGTATGATAAGTGCCTCAATTTGAATGGTGGTTATGTAGAAAAATAGCTTAAGAGTGTACCTTTAAAATCTCTGTAATGAAGTTTGTTTTTTTCATATCGTTGAATTTTTATTGCAAAACATTTATTACTTTCTGGGTAGCACTCGTAGTAATTAACATGAGGGTAGCTCTTAAATGATAGACACATTTTAGTGTGAAAATCTTTAACTATCGTTCTATAAAAACAAATACATGTACATAATTAGACATTTAAGAAATATTGTTATTAACATAATGTAATTAACAAAATGACTACAAATGTATGTGAAGTTAATCTTCTATCTACCAATTCCAATGTAGCATAGAATTGTTTTTCCACCTACTCTTCAAATGCCTCTTCACAAAGAAAGTAATAAACTTAAAATCATGAAATTATTGTCCCTCTTATGAAACAACCTTATTATGTTCTGAAGTGCGTACTTAAAGAAGATCATCATCAAATACTTATCATGTGAACAAAAATCAGATTCTTACATAGCCGTGTACCAAGATTAATTTTGTACTGTATGAAATGTACAAGCAAGATGAATTATTTTTTTAAATTATTCACATAAATATTAAAAATTAATAAAGAAGAAAGAAAGTAGAAGGGGATGAGACAAGTTTGTGGCAGACAGTTCACGTGAGTGAACACACATTTGTACATGAATACTGCAGAGTTTTGAGTATCCAGGCATGAACACATTTTACATTGCACTATTTTATTTTAACTATTCACTTTACTCAAAGATGTTTTACTTTGTAAAGAACTTAACAGGCACTTGGTTTGTCACATGCAACTGAAATCTTTACGGCATCACGCAGCCATCGTGGATATGTTTACCAACACACTGACTTCCCTGCATCCTTTAGTGGATAGATCAGTGTGCAACATATTCCCCGCAGTCATGAGTGGCATTGCCGTGTAATGGGGGCATGTCAGTTCATGGTATCACGTAAGTCAATGTCACATCTCTCCCATGAGTCCTTGCACTGAATGAGAAAGCAGTAACATAGTGCCATGCATCAGTACTTATGAATAATAAAAAAAGAAAAACAGGCAGTCATATAATATTAAAACAAAACCTGCACTACCCTTGCCATCGAATATGTGAGTACTAATAACACACAAAATAGCTTGAAACAGTACAAAGATTGATTTTAGTACACTGTCACAGGGAGGGTTCTCAATAAGTCTATTACACACTACCACTGGGAGGATTCTCGAGCAGTCTTATTACACTCTCATTTATGAGAACATTAAACATAAAGAGATTCACCACAAATTTTAAAATGTTCTCACAAGTTTTTCTTGTTCTTCGATAAACGAAATTGTTTTATATTTTGTGCATGATGGATTGTGAAACACTTCTCTCCATTCAGATATTCTAATAACACTGTATTTGGGTGAATAACACTTGCAATATGAAATGGTCCCAGATAATAATGGCAGAATTTCTTTATTTCATCCCTTACTTTCGATGAGTTTGTGTGATACCTAATCAGTACATAGTCATTTGATTTGTAGATAGTTGGCCAAACTAATTTATCACGTACTAGATTCCTAACCAATACTTTATTCTTCATTTACCCTAATGCCATTTGACTTTCTTCTTATGATATCTGTTGGCGATCATGGCAATTAATAATTTCTTAAAAAATGTTGTCGAGCTTATTGCCGAGTAAAACAGTACACGGTGGAGCTCCAATGCTTTCGTGAGTGAAACTATTAATGGCACCTTCAAAGCTCATTGGTTTTTGTATTCAGTTTTGATGACTGATGATGCTGAATGATAGGTTGAAATTAAGGTATGTTGAACTTGTTCTTGGATGAACACATTCCGATTGTTTAATCAAAATCATGATATGTTGTTTATGAGAAGGCATTCTTCCTTGGACTTCTTAGTGACAAATTTGTTATTTGCCTTTTGTAGTGGAAAGAATCGAATGAACTTGAAGAACGGTTCTACAAAAATCAGAATCTATGAAAAGTTCACTTTAGAGTCTGGAAGTGGTCCAAACGATTCCAGTGCTACAATTTCATCTGTTGACTGAGGAACTGTGCATTAGCCCTGTGTGCTGTGTCATAGATATTTTTGTGCACTTGCAGAAATCACATTTTTTTAAGATCTCCCAGACTTTTTGTGTTTAAACAACCTGTTCTCGTAATTTTTATATGCACTTCTTTGGAACAAAATGTTGGTATGACCGAAGTGGATATACTTGATTAAATTTTCCGCTTGATGGTTAGGGAGATATATTTCCAGTGATTGTGCATTGAGTTTAGAACCTTAACACAAAATATCATTATGAACAAGGTAATAACTTCTAATCTTTTCTTCATTTTTATCTTGGCATTTTGACTTGATCTGTATTTTGCCTTCTACTCCTTTTATGAAGTTAATTGCAACTTGGGCTTTCTGTGTAGATGTCCTCCAGGTTGGATGGAAGAGGGGTACTACATCTGGCACATGATTAGACTTGACAGTAAATATTTAATTTCAGAGTCGAACTTTTGCAGTGCTAGTGCCCATTTAGAAATGTGGTTGTGCGTAAGATTTTATTTCTGCACAAGTGCCAAGGTCTTATGATCTCTCCTAGACTTGAAATCTCTCAAAACCCCTCATTTTGCTAATTCTTCTGTTTCTGTTATGCTGTATTCCCTCTCCCATGAAATAACTACTCGACTTGCAAAAGCACTTGTATGCTGTTCTTTCTTTCTGTTTATGATGGTTAACTGGTATAGATGAGCTCTGATGCTGTATTCAGTGGAGTCAGTTCCAAGATAAAAGTGTTTATACATATTGAGATGTAATAATGATTTGGTTAATAATTGCTCTTAGATCTCGCCAAATTCTTTCTGCTAAGGAATTGCCACATCCAAGTTAACAAGCTGTAATCATGCTGATGGTATTAAACTATGTTCTTAGACACATCAGTGATAAAAATTGCAGAATCTGAGAAATGCCTGCAGTTGTTCTGTACATGTGGGTGCTGGAAGATCTCTAAAAGCTGCTAATTTTTTCAGATGCAACTTGACTCCTTATGGTGATATATAGTGTAAATATTGAATACTTGTCTTTGCAGATTCCACCTTTTTCAGATCAAGAGTGATTCTTGAATTTTACATATTTCCTCCTAAGTATCCAGTTGCTCTTCCCATGACTTTGAGGCTGTTAAAATGTTGTCCAAGTAACACACCATCTGCTGCAACAGATGATCTCTAAAACATTATCTGAGGTATGTGGGAAGGCTACGTTAGAAATGTTGAGTGCAAAACACATGTGCTTGAAGTGATAGCACTATCTTCTGTGGGGAAATGATGTGTTTTCTCTGCTAGTATTTTCTGAGACTGCTAAGGTGCTTTGTACTGTTGAACTGTTGTAAAATCTCTTCAGTACTTTTAGGTTTGTAACATTGTGGTATAACAACTTATTAATTACTTGTGCATCCAGTCTAACAGAACCACCTATCATGGTCGCTGCATGTATGGTATTACTATACTCATTATCCAGCTGCTCAATTATATCTTTATGTAACAACCTCTGAATTTCTTTTTCGCAACTCCTGTTTTGGAAAGCAGAACAGGGTATAATTTCATCCAAAAAGGTTCATGAGGTTTTGACTGTCATCTGATATTTGCGTCTCTTGGTTAATCTAGGCTTCTCTAAGAAGAAATTGGTGTACATTTGCAAAACTTCATATTGCTCTTCCATTTGAGATTCCAGCAAGCCAGTTAAGCAGCCTATCTTCTCCTGGACATGTTCTGAACATCACTTTTCCTTACTTCATCCACATGTGTAGATAGTGGATTTTCTACATAAAGTGGTTCCTTGATGTCATAATCAATGTTCTTTTTAATGATTCATAGTGTAGCATCAGCAGCTTCATCATTACTATTAATAAATCCACTAAAACTAACTCACAGATCCGCTATACTTTGTACTATTAAACATTCCTCTCAGAATCTATTTCACACTTTCTCTCAGCCAACCAAAATACATTCTTACATAAGAAGTCAATGGTTAAGGCACTTGCCTCAAAATATTCACTAGGCAATTGAAATTGGAGAAGAGAATGTCTCACTATAGCATGGCTCTGGTTTCCAATAATAGTAACTATATGCACACTGTTTACAGAGAAAACCAATATTTTGGTAATTACTTTAAGTTGCTCAAAACGATTCTTCACTTAGCTGCCATTTTGCCCTCAGAATTGAGTAAAGCTGGAATCTACTTACCACAAACATTAACTTCAACAACAGACAGTAATGTTTTGTCAGTATGATAACCCAATCCATAATGTTGTTCTGTAGTATTGGAATTATTCCCTTCTGAAATGTAAGTTTAGCTTACCAATGTGTGCTGATTTTGTCGATGCCTGTTATCTCTATCTGGGAGAGGCGAATGTCCTGAAATCTTCTATCTTGCACTGCCTGTTGGTTCTGACTTTCAAAATCAGTTTCCCTCCTCTTGTTGTTTGTAAAATGATCATTATTACACACATAATTCTGTGAGTGGTAATTTCTTCATGTTTCATTGTATCTCAGTCAATTACTGCTTTGATGATTCTACGGCAATTGCACCAAATTATCTTGCTGAAGTGCATCATGTTATTGAAAATGTTCATTGCGACAAGTTGTGTTTTGTTCAGACTCATTTAGCGCTCCCTCGATGTCAGTCTCTTTTAAATGGTCAACAACTCATAATAGTGTGATGAAATTGTCAAATATTTGTGAAGCTGTCTGTCTTTATACTTTCCGTGGCAAATGTTTTATCAAAATTATAATCAGATCATCATTGCTGATGGGGTTATCCAGATAACTATTTCAGTCCTAGTATTTCTGAAGGAATTTGACCCTTCATTGCAATTGTAGTTGTGCATTCAAAATAATTTTTCTTTGATCTCCCACTGTTTTTCTCGTTACCGATATCTGTGCAAGAAAGCATTTTCGAAGTCTGCAAATACAGTGTATTCATCAGCCATACAGTTTCCCCACTTTCTAGCAGCTGCACTGTTGTGCCATGCATAAAACCAATTTTTTCTGACTCATTCTGAATTCATAAGAAGGCAAATCAAAATTGTTTCATGAAATCAACTGGATGTAATTGTTTGTGTGAGTTGAATTCTTTAAATTGTCTTTGACTGAGCTTGTTATCAATGATAGTTTTATGCAACAGCCCACATCACAATTTTATTGCATTAACGTTTCTGCTTTTCGTCGAATTAAGTACATATCAAATGGCGTGTTGTAATTTTTTACATTTTTTGTTATTTTTTTCTTCCAGTTCCTTTACTTTTGATTGTAAATCAAAGTAGTGTTGTTGCACACAAGATATGCTTGAATGACAGAATTTTTATTTTGTTCGCACACATTTTGTGCACAAACTACTTCGTTATTCACTACCACCCTGTCCATTAGAGCTTGTTTCACAGTTTTATGTTGTGAGTTTACTTGGGCCTGTGTTTGGTCACATTCTGTGATATTGTTCCTTAACCTCACACTTGCATCAGATTATTGCATGTTGAATGATTCGCTGTATTCCATCCTACATTTATTGAACTGATTTTTCACGTCATTAAAAATGTCAATTCCCTTTTGGTCCAACATTTTGTGAATTTCACCCTTGAGCTACTTTATCGCCACCCTCAGTTTTCAATCATTATTATTTAACTTTTGAATATCTGCCTTCAGGTCTCGATTCAACTTGAAGTGTACGCAAGCTAGTGTACGGTGTTTATGTGTAACATTTAGTGCTACACACAAGTGAAGGATTCCATGCAACAACATCTCTGAGACATCCTATGATCTGTGTTTATTCTTTGTTTTCCAGCTGTATTATTTATTCTGTTGTTTGTTTGCTCTGTCACTCAAATGTCATTTTGTTTTACGGGTTATTCTTAAAATAATAAAAAGAGTTTTGCTAACCTGCAACAGTTGGTGACCTCGGCATGATGTTTGACAGTCACCGGAGTTCGATTTGACACACATTTGCGCCCTGTACCGTGCCGCATTGCAAAAAGTATAGTCACGTCAACCGCGTCGCGCATCTTCTGCACTCCACGGCAGCCGCGTCGCGCATCTATTGCCTACTGATTCTGCAATGTTACTATGATGGTAGATCAAGTTCTTGCACCACTAGCAGATGCACCTGCTGATGCAATTATAAACCATGTCACAGTAAAACCACTGCCGTTCTGAGAGCAAATTTGTATGCTATGGTTTGCGCAGTTTGAAAGCCAATTTTTCCTAGCACAAGTCACTGCAGACCATACAAAATATAATTATGTTGTGGCAGCACTCAGCGAAGAAATGGCACTGGGGGTGCAGGATATTCTACCTTCACCACCGAGTGTGGACCAATATTCGGCAATTAAGAGTGCCCTAATCACACGACTTTTGCAGTCTGAGGAGAAAAGGCTGGAAAAACGCCTTCATATTGAAGAGTTGGGCCATCGCCTGCCGATAGAATATCTGAAATGTATCCATCTGTTTGCGTTGCAACAGTTGGCCCACAACTGCAGACGGACAGCAGTTTTGCTGCACTACAAGCTCAGGTCACTGAACTTTCCACACAAGACACTGCACTGTGAACTCAGAACAACAGTCGCTGGTCTCGTCGCTGCCACTCTCCCAGCAAATGCAGTCACTCACCTTCGGCTACGAATGTATGTTGGTACTACTGATGATTTGGGTCTGAGGCATGAAAGTGTAGCCCACCTTGTGAGCAGGGAAATGCAACAGGAGCTCAGTGATGATGGCCACTGATGCCCCGAACGGCAGCCGTCGATTGTGTATCACAGACCAAGGTACGAAATTACAGTTCCTAGTAGACACAGGTGCAGATGTATCGCTTTACCCATCTGCCCGTTTGCCACCTCATAGGTGTGATGGTTACCACTTTTTTGCAGCCAATGGTTCTACAATGGCTACTTATGGTTGTACCACATTAGTGTTAGACCTAGGCCTATGACGCGTGCTTGAGTGGCAGTTTGTTGTGGCAGACACCGCACTTCCTATACTGGGGGCTGATTTACAATCTTCTTATGGACTTGTGCCTGACCTCTGGCATTGACACCTGCTGGACACTGCTAGTATCAGAGTGATAATTGGAAATTCTCTGTTTATTGAACTTCTGAAACAGTTTCCCAAGATCACGTGTCAAGCTCCCACGCTAGCTCCCTTGCAGCACTCCACAGTGCACTACATTTTGACCACGTCGTTTAACATCACAGAAATTGAAAGTGGTTAAACAGGAATTCGTATCCATGCTCACACAGGGATCTGTTGTCTGTCAAGTAGTAGTTGGCCATCCCCCCTCCATGTGATACCAAAAAAGAACAATGGATGGCGTCCTTGCGGAGACGATAGACAGCTGAATGCAAGAACGATTCCAGACCGGTACCCTATGCCAGTGGCACCAGACGGTGTTTCTGAGACTGCTCTATGCACATCTTTTGGGTTGTTTGAGTTTACTCCCGTGCCTTTCATGCTATGTAATGCTGGGCAGACATTACAGAGATTTATGGATGAGGTCTCACGTGACTTGGATTATTGCTATGTATACATAGACGATGTTTTGGCCATGTTGTGCTCAGAAGCTGAACATCTGTCACACCTACGACAACTCTTTACTCGTCTACATGACCATGGCCTCATTATTAATCCGTCCAAATGCATATTTGGGGCTGCAGAAGTTCAATTTCTTGGCAGTATCATTAATGCTCAAGGGATTTGGCCATCAAAAGAGATGGTAGACACAATACTTGGTTTTCCAGGACCTACTACAATCAAGGAACTTCTATCATTGTTTCGTCCTTAACCACACCCACCTAGCTGCACCACTTAACAAATTAATATGAGGCAAGCTGAGACCAAAGGATAAACTTCAGTGGAGTCTAGAATCTGAAACGGCATTTCCTGATTTGAAGACTGCCATTGGTGAAGCAGCACTCTTGGCGCACCCAGTGCCTCAGGTGCAACTTGGTCTGAAGGTTGATGCATCCACCTCCTCAATCGGTGCTGCACTACAACGATGCATGGATGGACACTGGCACTCATTAGCCTACTTCAGCAAAAAGTTGTCACTTTCACAGCAAAATTGGTCAACATATGACCGTGAGCTGTATGCTGCCTATGCATCTGTCAAGAAGTTCTGACACATGTTAGAGGGACAGTAGTTTGGTATGTTTGGGTAACGGATCACAAGCCACTAATATATGCTTTCTGACAGCACCCAGCTAAAGCTTCACCACAACAGCTTCGACATCTTGATTTCATTGATCGATTTACTATTAGCATCATTCAGGTCGAAGGCGAACCGAATATGCTAGCTGACATGCTCTTGCTTTATTTCTGAAGCAATTGACATTGAAGCTCTCGCGTCGGCACAACAATTGGACGATGAATTACGTGATTTGTTGACGCAACCGTCGGGCATACAACTCCGCTACATCATGCTACCGTCAGCTGTTGAGCAATTTTGTGACGTTGTCAATTACAGACCCTGGCCATTCGTTACTGCAAACTTCCGGCAACAGGCTATTTTCTCATTGTACGACATGTGGAACCCAGGTGTTAGAACCACAGCAAACATGGTGAAGTGAGTGTTCGTCTGGCTGCATATGGGTAGAGATTGTAAGCAATTTGTACGACAGTGCATGGCTTGTCAATGCAATAAAATTAGCAGACATGTCAGATCACCGCTTCGCAGCTTCATCCCTCCAAATCTACAGTTTGAACACGTACATTTAGATCTCATAGGACCTTTACCGCTGTTGGAACGGTACAGTTACTGTCTCACAGCTATAGTCCATTATACATGCTGGCCTGGAGTATTTCTGGTAAATGATATAACTGCTGAATCTGTTGCGACCACATTCTTTCGTGGGTGGATTGCCCGTTTCCACATATCCCTGCAGATCACAACTGACCAGGGGAGACAATTTGAATCCTATCTCTTCATAGCACTTGCTGTCTTACTTGGCATGAAGCGAATCAGGACCAGAGCGTATCACCCAGTGGCAAACAGTTCAGTTGAGCATGTGCACCGCCAGCTCAAAGCACCGCTGCAATGCCATAATTCACAATGGTGGACAGAGATGGTACCTATCATTATCTTACATCTAAATGCATCTGTGAAAGAAGACCTCCAAGCAACTACAGCGGAGCTCATATATGGTCAACCTATATGCCTTCCTGGTGAGTTCTTCACCATGTACAAGATGAATCCATTGACCTGTCAGAGTTTGTGAATAAGCTGCGCACACAGATGTGATAGCTATGTCCGGTGGTGCGGAGGGATCAGCCGAACCATCGCCCGTTCATGTTTGACGAGCTACATGATTGCCACTATGTTTTTATTTGCGATAACGTGATGCGCAAGCCGCTGCAGCCACCCTATGATGGACCATACTGTGTAGTTTGCCATTGACATAACGGACACACCAATGGTCATCAATGTTGATAGACATAAGCCAGCCTTTTGTGTAAGTACCACAGATCATGACCCAGCTGCACCCACCACAGACATGACAAGTACATCTACTATCTCACCATGCACTGTGAAGCAGCTGCAACAGTCATCAGAGTCCACCACCAGTACATGACCTGTTGCCCGGCCATTGAAGTCCACCACCAGGAAACCAGCAGTAACTAGTATGCAACCTGTTATCACCGGGTCCGGACGACGCGTCAGGTTCAACAAGAAGTATCAGTGACACTAGGGGGGAGTAGTGAAGTGTACACAAGCTACTGTACAGTGTGTATGTGTAAAATTTAGTGCTATGCACTAGTGAAAGATTCCATGCAACAACATCTCTGACACAGCGTATGATATATACTTATTCTTGTTTTTCCAGCTACATTATTTATTCTGTTGTTCGTTTTCACTGTCATTAGAATGTCATTTCATGTTACGGGTTATTCCTGAAGTAATAAAAAGAGTTTTGCTAACCTGCAACAAACTTTTGATTATCTGCCCTCAGTTTTTTATTATTATGAAACAACTTTAGAATATCTTAATAATAAGAAACAGTACAGATCACAAGAAACTAATTACTTTTAATTGTGTTAACTGGTCTTGGTCTATCAGGTCATTTTCAGACCAAAGGCTTCAGATGATGTGACTAGCTGATTCAAGGCGCTGCTGTGTAGTAACTACGTGTGTGTGTCTCACACACTGCTAATTATCTTCCTTCAATTTTTTATTCATATCTCTAAAAATTTGTTGTACCTTCTTTTCCTACATTATCAACATGATAGTTGTCTGTTCTTGTTACGGGTTATTCCTGAAGTAATGAAAAGAGTTTTGCTATTCAGTGTGTATGCTCAAACTTACCTCTTCATTTTCAGTTGGTTCTATAGTTCAGTTTCTGCTAACCATTCCTGATCATTAATAATATTCCTGATTTGACATTGTTGTTACTTGAAAGATTGAGGCACCATTGAAAATTTCAAATTCTTTCACCGTATATTGATACTGGCAATCGGTCTTTGGATCTGAAGATTGTTCCAAGATGTTACGTCATCGTTAGTGGTCTCCATATACAACACTACCATTGTTGTAACTAATTAAAGGCTCTGTTATGATACTCCTCTTCACCTCCAAATATCCAATTATATGCTTTCTTTTCTTAGTAATTTTAGGAATGTGGACTATGAAGGGTTCAGCTGATAATATTTAATAGCAGATCGATATTGTATGATTTGTTAAAGTAATTATTATTCATTCCAAACCAATTGCGACTACACGTCTCAGGAGTCCTCATTTAGCAAGCAAGGATTCCAACTTCCCACTGGCTACTTGACTTACTGTGCCAAATGCACACACAGCATGACAACAACAATAGCAATTCAGAATACATTGTCAGTGGGCAAAGAGTAATTATAACTACTGTAGATGGCTTAACTAGCTGTAGCTGCATCAATCAGTATGCAGTAACACTAATCAGTAACCTTACGAAAAAAAAGTCAAAAAGTAGCAAATATTTCGATGTCTGAGAATATGTGATCCTAAAAACTGATTTAAAATGATTAAGTATCCTGATTGTATAAATGTGGTTTGTATTGCCTAATGTGCAGTAATTTGGAAGTTATTTTAATTCACACTTTTCAGTTTTACATAACCATAAAATAAATACTACTACAATATCACTCCAAAAACAGTAGGATAGCGTTACTTAATATTTAAAAAAGATGTGTGAATTACTCAGCAGTTTAAGGAAGTACATTGACTGAATTATGAAAATTACTTTAGTGCTAATTTTCATGTTTTGGAATAAAGACACCCACTGAAGATGTTGGTTTGGGGAATTAAATAAGAGGAACCCACAATCCCATATTATTACGTTTGCATAGACTATATAAAATTATTGGTAATAAAATCATTTCTGTTGTTAGGCTGTGTCATATTGGTCTTCAAACTTCTTCAATGGTAGACTTTTTGTTCAATCTCGTCAGAGGGACTGATACATTGAACATTGAAAATGTTTGAATGACGATGTCGACAGAAGCTCACAGACATATTTATAATATTAGCTTATATGAATAATTTTTCAATCCCTAGTATGAATACAAATCCACTTACAGAGTATACATAGAACCATGAAAGAGGGCAGAGGATTTGGGCACTTGTTACATAAAGCGAGTTGATTGTAGTTGATATGGTATTGTTGGTGGTGGCAAATGATGCTCACTATGTAACAAGTCAGTGGTATTTTTGTCTGTGAGAGCACTTGCCACTCAGTGAACTGAAATTTGTTATGGTTTAGGAAATGCCTTCGCAATGTTTCCAATCAGAGCTCCACATAAGAATCTCATAGCAGCATATCAATATTTTTTATTATGTGCAGCAATTGTTACTGTGTGTTAGTTTTCAATCTGTCATCTACCAGTTTGCTTATTATTGAATAAATGCCAGAAAGGCAAAGGCTATTGACTGTTGACTGTACTCGTATTAGTTATGACCACCTTTAGACTAACTGAATGAATGTCAGTGGTATATCATTAAGTAGTTCAGTCTTTTCCATAGAAAACTGATGATGGAGATTCGGGAAATGACGAACCCACAGACCTATATTACGCAGTCGACAGACGCCTCAGCCAGCAGCAGCTACCCCACCCTCCACCTGCACCGTCAGCAGCCTCTGGTGAAGAACCTGCGGTGGCAGCAGCACCACTCCAGCAAGTGGTGCCCCTGCCTCCCCCACCTCCACCTCCCCCACCTCGCCCTACGCCACTGGCAAGGAGGCTCGAAATATTGAGCACACCATCAGAACCTTTTGATCTGAGAATGAGCCCTGGAGTGCTTGAGCGCTTGCCACCAGAGGGTAAGTCATCAGACTTTCTTCAAAACATTCCTTAAAATAGCACGAGAGGAAATTGTGCCGCTGTGTTAATTTGCTAATAAGAAAGCTGCATCTATTGTTTGTATGTAGGAGCTGCTTAATAAAACAACTCTATGGAAACTACATAGATAATGAATTACCTTATTTTCAAGTTACTTCAAGAAATATGTGGTAGTTTTTGAATTGTGAGTGTATATTGTTGAGATTGCTAGGTGGCTGACTGTGATTAGAGTGTTTCATTGTCATGCAGGAAAATAACACTTATTTACAACTCTCATATCATTGTGTGCTGCTTATTTACAACTGTGTATTTATGTATGTTAAAAGATGTGAAAGAGTTTCTGGAATTGGTATGTTGGTAGTTGTGGACTAATTGCTAGTGGGCATTTTTTATTTGTCATTTCAGTGCTACTAGCAGAAAGCATATAGATATAGATTCTGCACAGAATAATGTGGCCAGTAGATGTGCAGACAGCAGGGCGCGTGTGGGAGAGAGGTAGTGGCGGGAGCTGCTGGCAGGTGCTGTTAGGGAAACTCCAAGCACTGGAGGGGAAGCGCCATTCTAAACTGAAGCCTACATTCAAATTTTTTGTAAATATTAAGTGGGGCCATTCCATGCCCACACTTCGATTGTGACTATTCAGAAAGATCTGTCACCTCTGCTTTGGTTAGTATCTAAAAAGAATTCCATTGAAAATGCAGCGATTTATTTTCGCTTGGCTTGTTAACCATTTGTAACTTTCAGAGAAGTGTCACAAGTGGCTAATTTTGAGTAAAACCTGCACATTTCTCTTGTTGCCGTATTAAAATTTGCTTCTTTTGCCAAAACACAGCGGAGCTTACACAGTCTCACCTCACTAACATGCTGTGGAGACGCAACTGTGAGGGAACTCTGAAACAGTGGGTATGAAGTTTATTAAGTGTGGAATTAAGGAAAAGTAAAATGCATAGCATCTTATTTCATCAGCTATTGTTGGCCCTTAAAAATTATACTCAGTCATTGAAAAAGTCTATAGTTAGTGAAATAACACGGTAGATAATGAAGTTTTGCATAGTAACCATACAGCAAAATACTCTCCTCTTTATGTGCTATCGTTTATCAAAATCTCATTTCGATATCTCAAAGTGTTTATGAAATGTGAGGAATATTGTTGATATTTCACTCTGGCTTTATTGCTGGTGTGATGCGATCACAAATGAGTGTGCTAAGTTAGATCAGTTTTCTCAAGATTGATGACAGTGACCTACTCCCACATCTAAAGAAAAATTCAATAGGTTAGCTCAATTTCATAGGTAGCCACATATTATATAATATGCATCAAACGCAATGTCGTAGCAGCCCATACTTTTCATTGAAAACTTTTTCAAATTTCGCACAATGTTTTACTTCCATGTAAATATCAAAATAACTATGACCATTAACAAAATGATGGGCACATCATAATGAACCTGACATATAAAGCTACAAGTTAAGCAAAAATAATTTTTTACCAAATAGTTTCAGTAAAATCATTTCAGAAAGATTGCAGGGCATGTGCCTTGATTCTATCACCGACTGGCCCAGCACTTTGGTAAAAGTCATACAAGCATTGTCACTGAGACCATGGTTGCCCCTTTACTTTCACTTCTGATAGAAACATTGCACTCATTTGTCAAGTCATCCAGACTAACATGTGTAACAGATAAAGAATGGCATTGCATCTCATGTCAGTTTATCACAACAAAAGTGAAAACACTCAGACTTTATATGTGTGTAGGGTGAAAGCTGGGAAAGAACAAAATTATAGCATTTTATTTGTAATATTGTGAGATCACACGCATAGCAGCTCAAAGCATCCCCATCAGATGTTGTAGCAGCTACACAAATAAATCATGCATTTTTCATATTGGTGTCCTGTGAGGCTACAAAAGAATGAGCTTTGGCTCACATGATCCCATTGATCCAGCTGGATTAAAGATTAAAATTAATCTAACAGTGTAATGACATGAATTATAATCCAGTTTACTTTGTTTTATAGAAAACTCTCAAGTATAGATATGGGCAGAAATCATAGTGATATTTTTGGATTATTTGCAGTCATTTTTTCTTACAGTTCTCCTTGCTGTCTTTTCATATCTTGATGATATGTCACTATGGAGTGTGGGAAATGCTTGTAAGCGTTGGGCTCATCTCGTCCAGACCCACGTGAGCAATGAACAATGGCGACAGTACACAATGCAGCGCTGGCCTCTCTTCAAACCTCTATTTATTGTTCAGAACTGGTTCAAAGTTTATTCTAAACTGTAAGTACGCCATGTAATTTACATTACACACATTGCTGCTGTGAACCTATAAATCCTACTTACACCTTTATTCATTATATACAAATCATTAAAAGCATTTTTAGCCTTCAGTTCATTTGTAACTACACCATACAACCAACTGTAAAAATTTAAAATGTGTTCACTTGTGATACATTTAAAATGTTTACTTGTGAGTGTGAGTGCTCTCACACGTCTGCATGCTGATGTATGTGCTCTTATCTAAGTGTGTGCATTCATGCATTCGTGCACGTGCATGCCCTTGTGTGTGAACATGTATCAGGTGCTTGATTTGTGATGATATGCACTGGTACCCCATGCCAGTACATTTGATGAAAAAAATCAGAACCACAGATTTTGAGATGTGAGATGACAATGATGTACAATGAAAACCTTTCAAAGCATTGGTTAGTTTTATAAAATGTAAATTAAAATATATAAGTTTTTCCCCTTTTCAACAGCTTATAGTGATCATGTGTGTGTGTTTGCCTTACTGTAAATTCTTTTTTGTAACAAATCATAAACTGAGTAATAATATTTTATTTAATGAATAAAACATGTGATAAAAGATTGTTGGTGCGCATGGGAATTTTATTTTTTACCACTGCAAATGTTATATTTTAAGAAGTCTAAATTTCCAAAACAGCACACAGGTCTTCCAAAACAGCACTCAGAAGGTCACAGTAGTTGGAACCTCTTTCTTTTCTATGAATCAAGCTTTGCTTATACCCATGAATTGTGTGCACCAGTTCATTCATCACCTCTGGCATGTCATATGTAATCTTCACCAACTACTGGCACAGCTCAGAAGAAATTGTTCGATTTTCCATTTATGTGTGCAGGTCTGTCTGACAAACCAAATTTGTCCCTGTACTTTGTAGTGTCCAACAGCTCAAATTCATTTGCATTGGAATCATGTAGTGGGCTTGAGTGGAGTTGGCAGATTATATCAATAATGATGCTTGCACTTGAACTTCGATTGTGAAGCTGTCTGTGACAAAGATTTCAGACATGCTGATTCTGCATCCTGTTTAGCACAGTGCAGTGCCATTCTATAATTCACCCTGCAAACATAGTGGCAGAACCCTTTGCATCCAGCTCACGTTAATACAGCCTCCCAGTATGCTTTAGAACTTCATTGGTGACATATTGCTTTCCATTATTTGGGTGATTCCCATAGCTCACCAGACTTTTACTATTATTGATGTACATTTTTATTGCCACATTCTCCCCCTTGCTGCACACCCCACTTAACTTTCCGTCTTGGCCTTTTTATTATTGTTTTCTGTATTTGCTGTACAGGTTTTTGCTGTGCTATCCATTTCTCACTTTCTGTGACTACTCTCTCCATTCCTTGTTTTATCCATTGAGCTATTTCTGTTCTTAGTTCTATGTCACCCATTATTCCTGTCCTCTTGTACAAGTAGAGAACTTTTCTAGTATAGCTCTTTTCTGACAAAACTGTTTTAAAACTCTTTTTAATTCCAAGTACTGGGGAAACTTAATATTTTAACAGGTTTAGCTTAGCTTATCCTATATATTTGTGGATGGGTGCTAATAATATAAGTTTTTGATGGACATAATCTTTCTGTCATTCGCTATAATGTCTTATTTTTCAGTATGCAATTTCAGTTTGATTTTGACTGTGTGTCCCAAGCACCAGAGGTTAAAGCTCTGTAGCACTTAAATAAAATGATCCTGTCATTTGTATCTTAGTATTCTCCTTATCACTGTGCAAAATTGTACAGATTTCACTATATTTATCCCCCAACACTTCATGACTTCTTCGTACATAGCTGCTGGAAGCTGACTTTAACTTTATGTGTGGTCATATGCTTCATGTCACATTTTTATTCTTTCAGTCTCAGTTTTTATATATTCTTCACAGTTGGGCATGATTTAGTTGCTTTGGTGAGGGTGGCATCATTAAAACCTGATACTGTCGATGAAAACAACAGTGTTCAGTTGTTACTAAGAGTGCCCACTCATAATTCATTAAAATATATTAAGGTTGCATTAACTTACATGTAATATACAAGCACTGTATCCTGTTTCAGCACAGAGAGCTGTGCTTGCAAGCTATGTCTTCAACATATGGCACTACAGCTGCAACCACCTGGAGAAGAGAATTCTTGGAGGAGAAACAGGCTCAGAAATGAACTTAAGAGTAAGTTTTGTTAACAAGAGTCAGTTAAGTAGTTTAAAATCTGAATTAGTGTGTCCATACCTGTGGTGAAATAGTTTACATTGTGTATGTCACAAAAAAAAAAAAAAAAAAAAAAAGGTGAAGAACTACATTACAGCATCTGTGAAAAGCAGAAATAACACACAGCAGTGCACCATCCCTATCAAGGCGAGCCCCAACCCTAAATAATGCTGTGGTTAACATATATTTTGCAACCAGTAAATACAGGAGAGTGGAAAAAGGAAAATGGGGTGTTAGGTCTCTCCTAGCAAGACGGCACCATTTTGTAAAGCACTTTGAATGAGTGTAGTGTACCACAGTGTTTGGTGCCTGTGAACAAACATGGTGTGTCAACCTAACCAGCAAGCAGATCCCGAAAGCATTGCCAGGAACAAACATGAAAGTAAGAGAGCATGGGGAAGTAAAACCACAAAATGCAAGTGACGGTGACAAAGTAAACATGAATCTGGTGAGTGCTAGCATATGAGTGATTTGTGACTCTGCATGACCAAACCAGGAATGTTATGATTCTAGAGGCACTGCCCAATGTACTTGACACACTGCTCAATTGCAAACAATCCCTCATCTGGCATGCCTGGATCTGGCAGGGATACCAAATCTCTCCCTCTTCAAGAGGCTTGTTTGGGCAAAAGTGCCAAAGCCCGTGCCGAAGCCGTCAAGCCGAGGGTCAAGGAGTGATGAAGATCTCCGCCAGAGATTCTGCTTAGGCAGTGTACACTGGCATGTCAAGGGTGATGCTAGGAATGGTGCTGGGCTGATCCTCCACCTGAGGCTGGTGGTTGAGGAGATTAGGATTTGGGGTGGGGGGCAAGCTCTGCCAGTTGCTGCAATGATAAAGGCAGATACTCCACCTCCATCAGATCTTCCCCAGGCAAACATTCCTCCTGGGCGGATTTCGCTGGGTGAGGGTGCAAATTAAATAGTGAGTGGTGCAACAGGTGGTGGGAACATTGGTGGGTGCTGCTCGGTGCTTGGAGCGAGACGTGGTTGGTCCCTCTCACCTGCACGGATGTAGCCTGTGTGACTGAGACGTGGCATCCATCACTCGGTGTGACACAGACGTAGCTGGTTAATGTGGCATGTTAGGCACTGCGGAGCCACTGCCACAATATAAAGTTATCCCCTCGTATTTCCCACCAGATTCTGTGCAACCACCCCAGTGTCTCCCCGAATGTGTATGACCAGACGGCAGAACCTTTCTGAAACCGTGGCATAGTTCTTGGGTTAAGAGCAGGCTGTGCCACTTGCAATAGGTCGCAGAGACTACAAGGTTCATGGCCATGCAGTACCTCAGCCAGACTGTGCCTGTTGATTAGAAATACTCAGTTAGACTTAATAAAAAAAAAATGACTGTTTTTTTCAGTTGTGATTTAAATGTCCTGACCAATCACTTGACCTTGACCTCTTCAGCACATGCTGGATGGAATAGTGCAATGATCAGTCACTGAATACCAATTCAGCACCAGAACGTTCCAAATTCCTCTGACACAATCTGGCGACCATTGTCTGAGACCAGGGTGCACGGTGCACATTAATTAGTGAAAATAGCAGCTAAGGGCAAAACTGTAGCATGCAGTGTCATGGAGGACAACTTGGCAATACAGGGGAAATCAGATAAGGCATCTACCACCAATAACGACATAACCCCTAAGAAGAGCCAAAATCCATGCGCACCCAATCCCATGGGTGTTATGGCACGGGCCACATAGAAAATTTATGTGGTGTGCTGTCATGATTGTGGACACATGCTGAATGGGATCACATAACATGCTTGATGGCAGAATTAATTGCTCTCCAGTAGATATGTTCTGAGCCAGCACTTTCATTCTGGACATGGCCCAGTGAGATGCATGCAACATCTACAGAATGTTACTAAAATGTAGACTTTCACGGCTGGAAATATCATGTCCATTATAATTATCCGGGCTGTTATGCCGTGGTCGGTTGATGAATTCGGTGTTGATTCCCAACGTTTCGTCTCCGACTGCGGGAGACATCTTCAAGGGGGTCCGTAGCTCGATGGAAGGTCCAACACACCCACTGGCTCGCTACTGACTGCCGCTAAATTCCGTGTCTGTGCGCTCCCGCGCCGCGTCGCGACGTCACGTGTTTTGAAAACGTCAGTGCAATTGGCTGCTGTCCGTCGCCGTCGCCGTCGATCGCCGTTGCCATGGTAGTTTGGGCCACTCAGTATACCGCAAACCCACGCACACGGACCGTTATTTGTACTGGGATTTGAACCACCACCCACAACAGAAGCGGGGTGTTATCAAGACGTTAGCGGACAGAGCTAGAAATATTTGTGAACCTGAGTTGCTCGACGATGAGATGGAACATCTCCACAATGCACTAATGAAGAAAGTATATTCGTCCGCCGAAATAAAACGTGCATTGAGGCAGCCACGCAGAAATCATATTGACGTAGAGGCTACTGCAAAATCTAAGGTTTTCCTTCCGTTTGTTAAAAATGTAACGGAAAGAATAGGGAGGATCTTGACGAAGCAGAATATTACCGTAATTTACAAGCCCACCAGGAAGGTACAGGAATACCTTAAGCCTGCCAAGGACGCTCGCAAACCATTGGGAAAAGCTAGAGTGTATAGGATCCCATGCAGCTGTGGTGATGTTTATGTGGGTACCACTAAAAGAACTGTTTCTAACGTTTGAAAGAGCACAAGGGAAATTGTAGAAGAGGAGAAACGGAACGATCAGCTGTTGCGGAGCATGCTTTCCAGCCAGGGAACCACAATATTCGTTTCGAGGAGACGCAAGTACTAGCGGCCACAAGTGGATATTACGAAAGGCTCTACAGGGAGGCAATCGAAATCACTAAACACCCAAATAATTTCAACCGAAAGGAGGAGGGTGTGAAATTAAACGGTATATGGATGCCGGTGCTAAAGAAGAGGTGTACCACCCGTCCACTACTGGGTGATGGCAACGGCGATCGACGGCGACGGACAGCGGCCAATTGCACTGACGTTTTCAAAACACGTAACGTCACGCCGTGGCGCGGGAGCGCGCGGACATGGAATTTAGCGGCAGTCAGTAGCGAGCCAGTGGGTGTATTGGCCCTTCCATCGAGCTACGGACCCCCTTGAAGATGTCTCCCGCAGTCGGAGACGAAACATTGGGAATCAACACCGAATTCATCAACTGACCATGGCATAACAGCCCGGATAATTATAATGGACATCTACAGAATGTGTTTGGGGAAAGGGAAGGGATAGTAGCATATGGGTGGGGAGAGAAACGAATGATGTGTGGTGGAGTGTGCAGGGGCTAGACTGCCAACAGGTGCAGCATCAGGTGGTTGTGGGGCAGGGAGGTGGTGAAAAACAGGAGCAGAAAAGGAGAGGAGCGGGTTTAGATTGGCAGGTGGGTTGGCAGAGGGCTGCAAATAAACAGGGTGGGAGGTGATAATGGGGAGGAGATGATAGGACAGAGGGGGTCGAAACTGTTGGGTGGAGGATGTGGGGACATTATGTCACCATAGGTTTAGGCTGGGTTAGTTACAGGAGTGGAGAAAGCGTTGTAAGGGTAACTTCCATCTGCACAGTTCAGAAAAGCTGTTGGTGGAGGGAAGGATCCAGATGGCTTGGATAGTGAAGCAGCCATTGAAATCAAGTGTGTTATGTCCCGCTGTATGTAGTGCCTCTGGGTGGTCGACTTTGTTCTTGGCTGCAGTTTGGAGACTTTGTTCTTGGCTGCAGTTTGGCAGTGGCTGTTCGTCCTGGAGGAAATTTGGTTGATAGCATACCAATATGCTTCTTTCTTCCCCAACTCCCTGCCCCACAATGTCCTGACGCTGCACCTGTTGGCAGTCTAGACTGTGCACACTCCACCAGACACTGTTTGTCTTTCTCCCCACCTGTACACTACTATCGCTTCCGCTTCCGCTTCCCCTTCCCCTTCCCCTTCCCCTTCCCCTCCCCCTCCCCCTCCCCCTCCCCCTCCCCCTCCCCCTCCAGATTGATGCTTGAATCCCACATGATGTTGCATTCCAGCTTGAGATACTGGAGTTGGAAGTTGTGTGTGTGTGTGTGTGTGTGTGTGTGTGTGTGTGTGTGTGTGTGTGTGTCGCTCTCTCTTTTACTGATGAAGGCTGTGACCGAAAGCTTTATGTGAGTGGCTTTTAATTGTGACTGTCTGCAGCTTGATGTGTCTTCTTTGCGGTAAGTAGCAATCTGTCTTTTCCTACATCGTTGGTATTCCTACTTGAAGTTTCTATCTGTATTTCTGTGAGACACAGTGGTGCTGATGCTGTATTGGCATACATCAGTGTCAAAGTCTATAGGCTTACCAGGGGTGAACGTGGCCAGACACGGAGGGGAGGTATTGCATCAATTTCTGGAATGCCAACTTTGTGCTTCAAACCACTCAGACTTCACTGTTTCTTACAAAGCTGAACTTTACTCCTTTCGTACAAAGCTGATTTGGTGGTTGACAAAGGTGAGCAACCCATGGAATGAATTTTACATCGTAATTTACCTTTCCTAACAACAACTGCAACTACCTAATATTCTTATGAACTCATGGTTTGTTGATTGCTGCAACATGCTCTGTCATTGGCACTACACTATCCTTACTTAAGACATGCCCTGAGTATGGCACTCTAGGAACAAAAAGCTACGTTTCTCAAGCTTGCTACACAGCCTATTGTCGGACAGTCACTGAAAAACTGCCTGCAAATTTTGCAAATGCTGTTGTCTGGTGGAGCCATTATATCAGCTGTCACCCAAATAGTTGGTGTAGCACAGAGTGTTAGTAATAAATTGCTCAAGAAAACACTGGAGTATTCCTGGAACTGACACTACCCCTAATTGCAACCAGTTCAAATGATACATCCCAAAAAGAGTGTTTAATACTAACATCTGCTGAGACTCAGCGTCCAGTGGCAACTGCAAGTATGCATCTTTGAGGTCAATTTTTTTCTTTTTTTTTTTTTTTCTTTTTCTTTTTAAATTGGCTGCCAGCCAACTTAACCAAAAACTCCTTGGGTTGCGGTATGGGAGATACATCTATTTCACTTTGTGCATAGATCATGTGCTTGAAATCAACAAAAGATCTAACATCACTGTTGGGCTTCTGTATTACGATCCTGGTTGTGGTCCAATGGCTTGATGAAACTCGGGATGCCGTTCCTAGATCATCCTTACCAAATAGTTGACCGAATGACTGCAGCAATGCCTCTTGGTTTTGAAATGGCCCTACCTGTGAAAACAGGTTCACTGTTCTGACTTCTTCAAATCATAAAATAGGGAAAGCATCAAGTCCAAAAATATTTTCTGACAGCTATTAATTTGCCACCAAAAGCGTGAGCTGGCTTTCTACAGTTTTGGGTTGGGCTGTGATTAGTAATTGGCCCTGCAAGGCTGTCTGCTGCCCAATGTAAGCTACTACTTGACGCTGAGAGCATTGCAACAGATTGGGAGCCCCATCTGGTGAAAACTATCCAAATTGATTAGTCTGGGTGAGGCCCCGGTGTCTAATTGAAACCTCTTGCAACTGCTTCCAAGTGTACCATAATTTGGTATGGGTGATGGCCTGCTGATGCGTTTGGGGACTCTATTGTGAACACAGGGATGGCCACTGCTCCATCTGCTGATGTTTCCCACACAAAACTGCTAAGGCCCTGACATACGGCAGGCTCGACAAGTTGCAAAGAGTGGGGCATTGTCGCTTCTTTTGTAATGGTCAGCAGTGCAGACAAGACTGCCACACATGCGGGGTTAAGTAATACACTGTGAAAATACGGTGCTCTGCACTTGCTGTGAACACAGTGGAAGATCCACATGCAGCAGTAAGAGATATTGGTCCTGTGTGATCCCCACTTTTGTAGCAGACCTGCACCAGGATGCCTGGGTATCTGTCCCAGTACCATGCATCCGCTGCTTCAATGATGTGTTCATCTAAGCCTGAATAGCCTCCGATGGGGACACGTCCCACTGGTGTGACTTATCAGGTTTTGTTCTCTGCCAATTGAACACATGTTGTGCTGCAGCAATCAACTCCACTGACTGCAATTTGTGCTACTGAATGCACTAATGCTTTAGTCTGTACAGCCCTGCCTGGCACCAGCTGCACCACAGCATTGTGAATTAGGGTGTCTGCGTAAGAACTGTTACAGTTTACACTGAAAATGACATCTCTCTGACAACCCCTGTAAGTTGACTATCTGTACTGCTTAGAACTGTCTGAGATGCTTGGAATAGTGATTAAATTTCAAGTGGACATCTACCATGTGCATTTGCTGACCAAAGTAGTGCATTAGCAATTGGCACGACTTTGAAAATTCTATCTGGCCTGGGTCTGTAAGAGGCCACAAATTTCTGCACTACCTCCGACTACTCCTACATTACAGCAGCAGAGGACTCTTAGGTACAGGTTCAGTGATTGATGCAGTACAACTTAAAGTGGCATAAACAGGAGTAATTTTTCCACCTTTCTGTGGTCTTATCAAAACCTGCAAATGAAGCTGGCAGCAGCGGGCTTTGCACCACCTCACTCATGTCACTGGCAGTCTCCTCCTGCAGCTGCGCTTGGTGCCTGCAACACTCCAAAAACGCTGGGTGCATGATGGCCACAATAAACAACACTTAACATGAAAACTAATGTACATGTGAGAGCGAGTTCTCATCGCAACTGTTATTTCTCACATTTTGTAAATCACTTGAAATGAGCATGGTGTGCCACTGTGCGTGGCGTCCATGAACAAACACCAAGTGTGAATCTACTTGAGTCAGGGACAAAAATGGAAGTAAGAGAGGATGACAGCTTGGAGAAGTAACAACACACAATGCAGTGAGCATGATCAAATAAATATGGAACAGGTGAGCACTAGCATACGACTGACTGTGGACTCTGCATGGCTGAACCAATAAAGTTATGTTTGCGTGATGTCCTCACCACTTCCCATCACTATGGAAGATACAAGATTATAAGTACTGTTCCAGTCCTCAAGCTTTCTGTGACTGCTGGGATCAACAAATCAGCAGCTCCACTTCACATTCTTGGATCTCCCATGATCAACATCTACATCTACATCCATATCCATACTCCGCAAGCCACCTGACAGTCTGTGGTGGAGGGTACCTTGAGTACTTTGCTGTAATGAGGAATAATATGACAATTCTTCTGAGATGGATGTGGTTCTGTCATCTCACTTACACTTCACAGAAAACTGTTCACAATCTAACTGAATGTGGTAGAAAAATTCACAGATCAACTAAAGAAATTCAACTATGTTTGTGATGTATACCATATTTGGGCAGGAAAGTAACAGTATAACCATTTTGCTGCATATTACTCTGTTGGTTTAGAAGAATTAGGCATCCAAATTATTGAGGTATTATCAAAAAAATATTTATTGAGCTAAAACCAATTGCAGAAACCAGTCCTTTTTGCAGGAAAGAAGATAGCTGAAACTTGCCAACACATAAGACTATATGAATGATAAGGAAAAAGGGCACTTCGTAAACATTTCAAGTTCTTCTAGCACCTTAAATGTCTCTAAGAAAGATAATTTTTCTGGTTTAAATATATACAGCACTTGACAAAAGATCATTTGTAGTATGCAAAAACTGACACGTGACATGGTGATATCAGACTGAAAATACAAAGCATGTGGCTTCTGGAAATTCCAGTCTATGAAATTTTTGGTACAAGATAGATGTGCCAGCCTCTTACTTATTGACACTGATGCATCATTTGAGTCCGATTGTGATTTTACCACTTGAGGTTATCAAGTTGTATTTACAGTGTCAGTAGTCAATCACAGTCAACGCATAAATAATGGTTTCTTGAATTATTAATTGCTATAATTTGTCTCAGATGTTTCTGTATTACATACAGATGAAATATAACTCTTTTGTTGTGGTTTCAGGTTTGAGAACAGATCCTCCTGAAGGCATTGAGGCCATACCATTGGATCAGAAATGTTGTCATTGGCAGGCTACAATTACTGGCCCTGTAGGCAGCCCCTACGAAGGAGGCCTCTTTTACTTGTACCTCCAGGTACCTTACAGTTATCCCATGTGTCCACCTGTAGTGCGTTTTCTCACAAAGATATTTCATCCAAATGTTTCTCGGCATGGTGATGTTGGCATCGACTCAATTCAGCACAACTGGAGCTTGGCACTGACCATATCAAAGGTTCTGATATCAGTTCAGAGTCTTCTCACAGATCCATATTGCCAAGTGAGTAGTATATTTATTTTAAATTAAGTAAAAAATGGTTTTCATTACTAATGATCTGCTGTGCTTACTTTATGTAGTATATTTGAAATTAAAGTTACAGCAGATGTGGAACAACAGTGTGAGTGTGTGTGTGTGTGTGTGTGTGTGTGTGTGAGAGAGAGAGAGAGAGAGAGAGAGAGAGTGAGTGAGTGAGTGAGTGGGGGTGGTGTGGTGTTTGAAATATATGCATGAGATGAAACAGAAATTGTGCATTCAAAACTGGATGCATAGGACATTGTAAAATCAAAAGTATAGATTCTAATATTGGATTTATGAATGTGAAGTTGCAATGATAAACAGTGAAAACAAATTGGGTTGATGACAGGGATATTTTGAACATCTGAATAGAACTGAATTTATTGTTGTAGAGGCCTCAGATGTCATTTCATACATTACAAGATCAGTACATTTATGGTGATAACATATACATATAAACAGAATAGGTATTAATTTTTGTGACATCGCATATGACAATATATTACTATTACAATATTTTTAACATTAAAAATAAAGTATGCATTATGTTACTGTACACTGATGTTTACATCCTAATCCTACTAGTATTATAATGAAAATGTTACAGTCACATTATTTTCTTGGTCTCAATTAAAAATACATCAATTTCATAAGGGCACAATTCCAATAGAAATTCTTTGATTTTTCATTTAAACTGTTGGATCTGGCAGTTTCATAAAACACTGAGGTATAAGATTAGATAGTTTGATTTGTTTACAAAACACTTTTTCAGTTTTTATAGTTATAGTTGAATGTACAAGATAATTAAATAACTTTTGTTTGTTTTATTTGGAGATCCTCGGCTTGCAGTAACATTAGAGTTGTTATGGTATGGAACAAGTCAATGTTTTTATAATATTTGGAATCATGAATTTTGTGTAAGAACTTGTGGTCATGGATACAGTATCGTAGATTTGTGATAGTACCCTTATGAACTAACATTACATCATGATATATGTAAATATCTCAGGTACATAATACAAAAAGACATCAGAATTAATATTTACAGAAATACACAGTGTGAGACATTCATATTAGTAATTCTTTAATAACTGAAGAACAGTACGATGTCTTTTATGACAGAAAATAATTTATATTCATGCTTGCAATAAAGAACAGCCCACTTATGCAATAAAACTTCACACACACATTCATTTATGCTAAATTATTTACTAATTGAGTAAAATGAATTTCTCAACAACTATTCTTTCAATTTGCTCGTGAATTTAGATGTTTTGAGAGCAAGAGTTTTAATGTCTTTGGGTATGGCATTGAAAACTTTCATGCGTGAGTAATTTACTCCTTTCTGTGCAAGGGTGAAGTCTGTCTAATTACCATGTATGACCCTATTTGAATTCATTTTGTGCCTGTGATATGCACTATTATTTTGAAAAGAGAGTGGTTTTTAGTAATGAAGCATACGAAGGACAAGGTATACTGATATATTATTGCAAAAATATGTAGTTTCCATAACAGATTCCTGCAAGAGTGTATCGAATGAACACCACTGATAATGTGCATACATAATTCCATTCTGAGCGATTATAATTTTTTTGCCAGGGCCAATACCCCACAAAATAATGCTGTAAGACTACTACACAAGGAAACAATCAACCTAAGCTGCTCTGGTGGCATTCTTATGCATTGATGATGCATTTATGTGTAAGGCAAAAGTTGTGGAATGAAGTCTTTCTGTCTCGTCTAGGATATACCAGGATGAATTTAATTTGGTATCCATGTACACACCCAGGAACTTAGCAGATAGTACATGCTGTATTTGTTGTTCATTACATTTTATGTTTATGTTCTGATGTTCTCTCTGTCATATGGTACATAATGAGTTTTTTTGACATTCAGAGGGTGTCAATTGCAGCTAAACCAGTTTAGAATATCATCAAGTGCACTGTTAGCAGAGGTTCCCTGGTTTTTCTGTGCTGTTCTCCTATTAGGAGAGAAGTATTATCTGCAAAGAGAATGAATTTGCTCACTTTAGTGGAACAAAGTGGGAGGTCATTTATAAATACAAGAAACAGAAAAGGTCTTAGCATCAAGCCAGTGCATTCAAAGGAAATTCCATTACTGTTAGTAGTTGCTATCTCTTGCTTCCTATCTGTTAGATAACATTTAGATTCCATCTATGTGATGGTCTTCTTGTTCTCACTAATTGTAACTGAGCCATGAGTTAAATTCATCTGACTTCGGCATGGTTAGTTTAATGCTGAAGGCATATCCCATAACTCACTGAGCCTCTTGGCTGTATGCATAAATTTCAGTTTTACTTATACTAGCTGGAGGTTACCTGGTTTTGGCTTATCTTTGCAATGTGCAACAGTTGAACCATCATTCCCTGATTTTGGGATGTTCAGTTCACTTTTTTCTTCTTGAAGTTTTGTAAATTTCTTTCTTCATTGCACTGTCAAGGTAGAGCTTCAAGAAAAATTATCGTGAAATGGAACACACAAAATAACAATAAAGTAAAAATTCCTGAAGCAGGGAGTTTGATATGTAAATTTTTCACTTTTTTAAAAAATATCTAAAACTGAGTTTTTACTGTTGGTTTTTCATGAAACTGTTGTTTAAATATTTTTAAAGAAACCTCAAACTGCAGGAGCTAAGATCTATTTTGTGAATTTTAACATTTGACATTTTTAATCTGCCATTCACAGCAGATAAAATTTGAAGAGGGTGGCCTCACTGTCAGTTTAATAAACACTACTTGTATGTGGAAAGTAACTTCTGATATGAGGCAACATTACAAGAAATCCAGGAAATGACTGCTAAAGCACTTGTGATCAAATTTTTGACATTTGAAGTACCCACACCATATTCTCACTTCTCTTTACTTCCCACTTTTAGTAAGATTGACTATTGTTTGTAAATGCTTCAAACTATACCCCAGATGATACTGTTTTAATGGGCATTAGGGTATGGCCTGAGGCATGTTTCTGTACCATTTTTGTATGTGTCAGCATTTTGTCTCATACATCTACATCAACAGAGTACTCCGCAATTCACAGTTATGTGCATGGCAGAGGGTTCATCGAACCACCTTTAAGCTACTTCTCTACCATTTCACTCTTGAAAAGTGTGTGGGAAAAATGAACACTTAAAACTTTCAATGCAAGCTCTGTTTTCTCTTATTTTCAATTGATGATCTTTTCTCATGGAGGTGGGCACCAACAAAATATTTTCACAATCAGGGGAGGAAGTTGGTGATTGAAATTTTCATGAGAAGGTCTTACTGCAGGGAAAACGCCTTTGTGTTAATGGCTGCCACTACAATTCGTGTATTACATCAAAGGCATTTTCCTTCATTTCATGATAATACAAAACTTTTTTGATGTCCTCTGTCAGTCCTATCTGATGCAGATCCCACACTGCACAGCAGTAATCCAGAAAAGGGCAGACAAACATGGTATAAGCTGTCTCTTTAGTAGACCTTATACATTTTCTAAGTGTTCTGCAATAATCACACTCTTTGGTTTGCTTTCCCCACAACATTATCTATGTGATCGTTCCAATTTAAATTATTTGTAATTATCATCCCTAAGTATTTAGTTGAGTTTACAGTCTTCAGATTTGTGGGAGTTATTGTGTAACTGTAATTTAGTGGATCCCTTTTAGTGCTCATGTACATGACATAACACTTGTCATTATTTAGAGTCAATAGCCACTTTTGCACCATGCAGATATCTTGTCTGTTGTTGTTGTTGTGGTCTTCAGTCCCAAGACTGGTTTGATGAGGCTCTCCATGCTACTTTATCCTGTGCTAGCTTCTTCATCTCCCAGTACCTACTGGAGCCTACATCCTTCTGAATCTGCTTGGTGTATTCATCTCTTGGTCTCCCTCTATGATTTTTGCCCTCCACGCTGCCCTCCAGTACCAAATTGGTGATCCCTTGATGTCTCAGAACATGTCCTACCAACCGATCCCTTCTTCTAGTCAAGTTGTGCCACAAATTCCTCTTCTCTCCAGTTCTGTTCAATACCTCCTCATTAGTTGAGTGATCTATCTTTCTATTCTTCAGCATTCTTCTATAGCACCATATTTTGAAAGCTCCTATTCTTTTCTCGTCTACACTGTTTATTGTCCATGTTTCACTTCCATACATGGCTACATTCCATACAAATACTTTCAAAAATCACTGTCCTTCCCATCACCAGTCTACATTTTATATCCTCTCTACTTTGACAGTCATCAGTTATTTTGCTCCCCAAATAGAAAATTCATCTATTACTTTAAGCGTCTCATTTCCTAATCTAATTCTGTCAATATCTCCTGATTTAATTTGAATACATTCCATTATAATCTTTTTGCTTTTGTTGATGTTCATCTTAGTGAAGATGCAATTACCTAAAATGATTTCTGCAAATACCAGCCAGAAATGCTGAACCCATAATATTATGCACGTGTCACGACTAATAATAATTTTTGATGGAATAGGACTTGAAGCAAGATTTCCTTCTTTTCACAGGCAGACACCTTAAGAGATAACCTATCCTAGCATTCCTCTAGGCCTAACTCAAATAATGGATTGACATCTTGATCAATAAACAGGGTTAGACATGGTGATATGCTCAGACAGACTAAGTTTAGGTGACTGCTCGTGAAAAGCAGGGAATCTTTGTTTGAGTCTAGTCTGAAAGAGAATTTACTTAATCAAGGCATATTCATCATCTAAAAACCGACATCATGTTTGATGGCAGAAATACAGAAGTGTTAAAAAGCATAATTAACCAGGCAAAACAATTACATTCGAATAAGTAAACAACAGCGATGTCCCTGGTAATCAGAAATAATTTATATGAAGTATGCATATAATTGCTTTAGAAACATTAAGGTCATCCAGTCCTGACATATCTGTCAGAGACCTGGATAACGGAAGGAAGAAAGGGAACCAAAATAGAAGGTAATGAGATGACATTCTTGAGAAATAGTACTGGAGTGATAAAGGTGGACAGATTAAGGAAAGAGGGGGATCAGGGAATTAGTGAAGGAGAAGCCGTTACAGGGTAGTATAGGGAATCAAGGCTTACATGGTACAGACATGTTAAACGAATGGTGGAGAAGAAAAATAACCAGAAAAACACACGAGAGAAAGGGGGAGGGGGGGGGGGGGGGGGGAACAACGAGGAAGACCAGGTGACAGGTGGCTAGAAGGAATGAAGAACTGTGTGGAAAAGAGAGGGGAAGACTAGATAAAGATGGAAACGGAGAGATGGTGGCAAGGCAGAGGGTGGTGGAGAGGCTTCTGTTCCAGACAGACACAGTCGGTGGCTGGGAACTGTACAAGATGATAATGATGATGAAGGACATAAATAATTTAGGAGTAATGGTATCAACTCACTGAATAATAGTGGCATTGAGTCGTTAGCAGGCACGTAAACAAGATGAAAAATTGCTAGTTTTTGGATGAATCTTTTTTCAAGCTGGAGTGCCCCCCCCCCCCCCCCCACACACACACACACACATACATACATCTACCTGTTACATTGTCCTGGTATTGTGTATTCAGCCAGCAGTATGTAGCTGTATAGGTGTGTGTCGGGGGGCTCTAACTTCTGACACCTTAAAGTGTGAGTGTGGATCTGGGTTGCATCGGCTTATTCCCCCAGACTACCTTCCACTCCTTTACGAGATGACTTACTTGGAATTTGCAGCCACTCTTCTTTACTGAATAGCCGGCTGCTGGAAACCCTCTTGACTTCTTCTCCGTCGAATAATGCTAGGTACAGGAACTTTTAGATTCTTTCTACTTATGGAATAAGTAGACATACAAACTTTACTTTTCCGCAACTAACGAAGTATTTGACCTTCATACACAATAAAAATCTCACTTTCCACATGAATATGTAACTTCCTGCAAGTCTTTCATACACTCGGACATTAGAAACAAATAGAGTTACAATTAAAAGAAAGTTGGCTTGGATACCATGACCTTTCTTAACATGAATCATAAAATGAGTCTTCCCTCTAACAAGGTTGCATCAAGAATCTACAGGAGTACTTTTTCAACTGTTCTTGTTTTAATAACAATAGTCAGTGAAACAATAAGCACAGAGCTGCATATAAACTCCATGGTTCTTCCTTACACACTCACTAAAACATCTATGGATTGCCCGACAGGTACTTGTCAGTGCCGTCCGACTACCGCCTCTACTTTCTTCCCGCGACTGATTTTAAACCTGCACACACAAACATGTGATGCGCAGTAGGTAGGATTCTACCATCCCACACTCATATCCAGAATATCGTGTGTTCGAGGTGGTAGAAGGCTGAGTGGTTCTAGAATTTACACAGAAATTCTCTCTCTTTCTCAAGCAGAAAGCGTCCTATACAAATTTTAATGATGTGGAACAGTTATAATTGGCGGAATGGTCTCCATTATCATCTTACATGTATTATTTATTCAATGTGTGCTCTCTGAAGTTGAAACAGCAGAATTTCCATTAATGAGTTTTTACAATTTGACTGTGAGTTTGAGTGTGATGCAGTGGCTCCAAAGTTGTGTTTGTCAGTTTGAGAATCTTTTTCTCCCATGGTCAGCATTCCGCGCAATCAGGCACAGAAGAACTTACCTTAAAGATGAAAGACTATGTGAGTGTGTAGCAACAAATTATATCATATTTCATAGTCAGAGAACAATTTAAGATGAAGTGTGGTGCATGTATCGAGCTTTGAATCTAATCTTGGGATGCCATTGGTAGCCACCTATAAGACCTCACACAAAACTTTTTAGCTCTTTGATTGAAGAAAGTGTTCTTTGCCTGGGCCAATCTACTCCTGATATATTGCTCGCTTCATCTGTGTTGCATATTCTTGCTTCCTGGATACAATAATTCTTTTTCATCTTCAGCTACTGTGTTGTTCCCAATTTTGATTTTAAGTAATTTTTTATTCTCCTTCCTACTACTCTTCAGTACCTATGTGTGCCCTTTATTTATCCTTAGATCTGATTGTAAGTCTGCTGTCCATTTCTTGGAACATGTCCTCCAAGTCTCCCTTTCCTCTGGCGAGAAGGGCTACATTGTCTGTGTTTTGGTACCTGTCTGTTCCCTGTTGCTGCACTTTTATTTGTTGTGTGAATTTTTTTCACCTTTATTTGTTGCTTCTTCAATATACAAGTTGAACAACAGAGGTGATAAGCTGCAACTCTTTGTTACACTCTTCTTATTTTGAACTTGTATTTCTAGACATTCCACTTTTCTTACTGTTGGTGGGTTTTTGTAGATTATTTGTATATGTCTGCAGTCTAGCCCCTACTCTGATAAGGTATGTGATCACTTTATTTCACATTACACCAACAAAAGCTTTCCTGCCTCCCAGGTCAGTCTCATAACTGGCAATAAAATGCACCTGAATGAAATTTACTTGGAGAAAAAATGGCACTCATGTGCCTGTATGTTCCATGATGGTGCTTACCCAAGAAAAGTAAATAGGGAAAGGAAAGTGTGGGCAGAAATGCTGCACACTTACTTTTCTTAAAATTGGCTCATCATTACAGTCATATTTCAAGAAGGTATGAAAGTAACCAAAGATGAGCATTCTGTAGTGTTGTGTAGTTGAAGAAGCTTCTGAATAAAGAGTAATTCCTTGTGTTTGGTCTACGTGGGATATTGTTCCACCATGTCGATACATCTTCTCACAGAGCAGCCAAAGTACAGCAATCTCTTGGGAAGGGCTGTGAGCAAAACTTCAGTACTTTCCTTGCAGCCCATATCTGGGTCCACCCATTTTCTTTACCCTCCCAGGACTGGAAGGAATGATGTGTTGAGTTTGTTTTCAGTCCTCAAAGTGAGCTGTATGTCCTATTCAGAATAATATCCCCAAAAGGCAATTTGTGGAGCCATTGGTGTGAGAAGGTGAAACAGTGCATGAAAAACTGTATTATTTATCATTATTACAAATCACATTCTATGCAAGAATTGAAAGCACAAAAATTAAGTTAATAATCTTAGAAAAAAAAAATTGGAACTGTCATCTTTCAAATAACGCACAAACGTGTGCACATTGAAGAGACAATCCGAACAGCAGAGTACTCATTAAGGCAGGAAATTTGGACTTAGACAAGAAGGCATAGAGTTTCATTCATGGAATATTGCATTCCTGGTTCATGGTTAATCACTCCATAATATACATCATCCCCATCTTCTCTGCCCAACTACAGATGGCATGAAATTTCTTGCTCTACTTTTGTAGGAATATCAGGATCATTGACATCAACTCCTGTTAGCAGTTCAACAATGTTTTCTTTGAACAGGAAATTAATATATTTTTTAAAATGGTTCAGAGCTTTTTGTAAATTTGTTCTGCATTTATCAGGTTCTTACCACTCAATATTTCTGTAGTTACTTTTTGGTAACATTTTACTTTCCATAACTGTGAGGTACTGGCCTCTTCTCAGTTGGTTTGTTGATACTGGGGAGGGGACCAAACAGTGAGGTCATCGGTCCCATCAGAGGAAGGAAGCCGGCCATGCCCTTTCAAAGGAACCACCCTGGCATTTGCCTCAAGTGATTTAGGGAAATCACGGAAAACCTAAATCAGGATGGTCGGGCGTGGGTATGAACCGTCGTCCTCCTGAATGTCGGTTCAGTGTGCTAACTACTGTGCCACCTCACTTGGTGACCTCTTCTTCTGATCTGCTAAAGTGGTTTGCACTTTTCATATTCTATTCCACACAGACTTGAAGGCAAATGTGACAAAAAGGAATAAGCCATGTAGTGACACATTGGCGTCACGTCATGTACACAGCTGGAAGGTTCAGCACAACAGTTCAACTTGCTGTGGACAAGAGGGTGGTTGTGGGGAAGAGAAGAATTTAGGTTACAGAAGAGGGTAGCATAGGAAAATTGTGGGATAAAGGGAAAAGGCAGAAATTTAAGAAGTTGAAGCACGTTGAATGAACCAGAAGTGCGAAAAGTTGGACTGAGGGTGGAAGAAAACTAGGTGTGAAAAAGTCGAAATTAGAGCAACATAAAGTTGAAGAATTGAAAGTAGTTTTTCTCTCTGTATGATAATACTATGAAGTTATCCGACAGAACTGCTGTCCAGTACTTAACTTCAGGAGAAGAAATATGGGTACTGCCAATAGGCACATATAAAAAATACACGGCCCTATCCTAGCTTTTGGAACCAATAATTCTTTCTTCGGGAAGGATCTGTAGTTCTGAAAGTTGGGATAGTGTCATACATTTTTAAATGTGCCTATTAGCAGTACTCGTGTATCACTTCCTGAAGGTAAGTACTGAACAGCAGTTCCACCTAATAATTTTATAACTGCTGGAGCTCATCCAAGATCATCCTTCAGACACTTATTTAAAGAGCTAGAGATCTTCACTGTAGCCTCACAATTTATATATATATTCACTTATGAAATTTGTTATTAACAACCCGAACGAATTCAAAAGTAATAGCAGTGTACATGGCTACAACACTAGGAGAAAGGATGATCTTCACTACTCAAGGTTAAGTCTAACTTTGGCTCAGAAGGGGGTAAATTATGCTGCCACAAAAGTCGTTGGTCACTTACCTAAAAGCATCAAAAGTCTGACAGATAGCCATATAGCATTTAAAAATTAAGTGTCATGTAATATTTTGTGTAATGTAATATCTTGTATAGACACCTTTTATTAACCTGACACGTTCCACATCATTACGAAGTGCCGTATTCATGATCTATGGAACAAGTACTAATCTAATCTAATCTAATCTGTAATCTTCGTTTTATGCCTGTCTCAGCTTGTGAACTTGACATCAACAGTTATGATTTCTGTTCTCTTGTTCTTGCATGAATCTAATTGTTATCAACCAGTTCCTCTAGATGTTAGTCTGTATGCCATATTTATGAGAGTATATGCATAAATTACAATTTTCAAAAACTGATGAAAAAGAGAAGCATACAGTCAAATAACTGATGTGTAGCAGGGATGAGTAGTATATACAGCTGAAATGATGTACCTCAGGTGAATCTAAAAGAACCATGGCTGATTTCCTTGTGCATTTCCTTGTGCCGTCTATAACAAGATGAACCACAGACTAATTGATAGGGACAGCAAAAATTACTTAATGGCCACTATTTCATAGGAATTGTATCTATCTGAATTGTTTTATCAGAGGTAGTTTGAAATAACTGTATTTTCTGCATATAAATATAAAACATGTAACCATTTCTCATGTTGAACGTCATCTGGTAAAGACCAGTTTGGAAAGCTAATGTTTGTAAGAACCTGTTTGCAAAACAAAAAGTGCACAGATGCAAATACATATAAGTGCGCTCCACGATCTGCTGTTGTGCCAATTTTGGGCTGTCAAATGGTCTGTCTAAGGTGTACGGTATGCCACCGCGTTGGGACCTAGCATTTTATAACAAAGAAATGCACACATTTCTGTGTTAGTTAAAGCTCAAACGGTGGTATAATGCAGTTACTTTTAATGTGGCAGTTTGCTGGGGGATGCTTTGAACTGTGGTTGCATTGAATACCACTAGAGGTTGTGCCTGAACTATGTAGTTAATGACACTGGGCTAACCTCAACAAGCAATTGCGCCATAGCTGTCCCTGAATGCGTTGTGTTGTGCATTTCTTGTTGTTTTCTTTTATTATTTTGAAATAAGATGCAGCAACTAAGCCTTATCTATCACGGATTTCAACACGCAAAGAGATCGATGATCCCAGTGACGGTGTGCCAGTTCTGCAATAGGCTCCTGCGCTGTGTGTGTGTGTGTGTGTGTGTGTGTGTGTGTGTGTGAGAGAGAGAGCGAGAGAGAGAGAGAGAGAGAGAGAGAGAGAGTTGGGACTTGTTTTTCCCTGAACTGCCTCTCCCCCCTCTGTCATTCAAAATTCTAGTTTGTTTATGCTCATGGCCATCTGTCATTGTAGCGTATACTGCTTACATTCTGCAGTACAGCGACTGGAAAGCAAAATCTGTTAAGTTTTTTGACACCGCTGTAATTCTTACCCGAACGTTAAAATACAGTTATCGTACATATGATTCTACTTCTGCACTAAATGCCTTGTCAGTTCTATCTGTAGCATTGTCAGACGTGGGCCCATGGCTGTGAATGCATTCAATTCACTGGTGGGGAAAATGCTGCTGCTTTTCAACAGAAAATCATTTTTGCTTAAATACAACAAATCGAGGAAGACAGTGTCATTTCAGAAGAAAAAGTTGTTGAAGCTTTTGCAATAGCAAATATTGCAGTCAAAAATTTCTCAATCAACACTTTTTTTTACCAGTTAGTTTCAAAGAACTAAGGCTTTGTTTGTCTTCACTCATGTATCATTAAAAGATTTTAAGTAAGTGAATCTATCATTAAGTAAAAGGTGGATTTCAACAAAAATAGATGTGAAGTTGGACCCTACCAATTGGTCTAGCTGTCATTGTTCAAAATGGAACCAAATCATCTGTCCTAATGCTTGTGAAACTTGACAACACTGAAACGAACGATGATAATATGGAAGCAGAACTATTAAATTCTGCTTTTCGAAACAGCTTCATTGAGGAAAATAACAATACAATTTCTACATTCAACCATTATGTGGGAGTTACAGTGACACACACACACACACACACACACACACACACACACACACACACACACACACACACCTCTAAACACAAAAGCACATAATGTAAGACACAAATTTAAAAGAAAAGATTTAATTTTGTATGTCTGTGTAGTTAGTGATTAGTCATGGAATGTGTCCCATTCTGGAATCAGTTACATTCTAAACCATCTGGGAGTTTCTATGCAGAGTGATTTAAAGTGCAGTAACTATGTAAGTCTAGCTGTGGGGTAAGGCAGTTGCTAAATTGAGATTTATTAGTAGAATCCTAAGGAAGTGTAATTCATGCATTAAACAGATTGCTTACAAAACCCTTGTTTAACAACTTTCTCCATATTGTTTGTGTCTGGGACCATTACCATGTTATATCAATGCATGAGCTAGAAAAGATTCACAGAAGAGCTCATTGGTTTGTCATGGATTTGGTTAGTCAGTATGAGAGTTGGAAATTATCAACAAACTGCTGCGGGATACATTACAAGAAAGATGACGTCCAGTACAGAGAGTATTGCCCACAAAATACTAAATGGCTACGTTCCAAAATTTCAAGAAACATGGTACTTCCTCAAGTAATGACCATGATGCTAAAATTAGAGGGGGGGGGGGGGGGGGGCATTGTGACTAATATTCTAACTTCTTTTTTTGTAGTCCTGGACATCTTCATTCCATGGAAACAGAGATGAAAAGCTCTGAAGGAGCAGTTAAATTAAAGAAAAAGAGAATATGTATTCTGTCTATTGCTTGTAGTATTTTTCCCCATAGAAGTTATTTTAAAGTGTTTATTATTATTTTATTCAGATTGAGATCAGGCATTGGTCTCAATTAGCCTTCTGCTGCTTTGAATACAACAGTATGAGACTACATAATCATTGCAGGATGTACGGCAACTGCTGAAGATGCATAGAGAAGAAATAACCTATTCTGTGTTTTGTTTGATTTTTCTAGGTGTGTATGGAACCATCAGTGGGTGAATTGTATATGAATAATAGAGAAGCCTTTGAAAATGTGGCCAGAGCATGGACTTGGCGTTATGCCATGCATGATGCCATTATCCCTCACTAGATGCTCTTGGAAAGAGGATAGCACCATTGTGGTATACATGTGAGAGGATAATGAAGACCTGGAAATGTCTTCAGAGTACATCTTCGTAGAATGGTATTCCAGTTGTTATAAGCTTTAGCAGATATCAAGAGTTATGTTCAGCCCAAACGTCTGTAACAAATTTTGTATATTATACATATTGTATTATGAAATCACTGTATCAATAAAATTCCATGAACTCACCAATTGTTGACTCATTCATATATATTGGAAAGAATCATAATGACTGTTTGTAAATAACACATTGAAATAGATACCAAAGAAATGGAGGCACAATTATCGTTGGTGATACCAATGATGTCCTACTATTGTAAGATTCCTATCCTCACAGCTAATGCTCCTCGTAAGTAAGATTTATCCCATACTCTACACAAAGTTCCACCTTGAAAATCTCCTTTTCGAGGGAGAAGGGGGGGGGGGGGGGCAGTGAGGCAAAATATGACAACTCAAAGAAGCAGCATATGTGGCTGTGTTCTGTGTGGAATGAACTGGGGTGTTTTCATGGAGCAAAAACAACCCCTGGAACAGCTTCTCGTAAGTCTTCCTGGATAGCCTCCCGTAACCTCTGGAGGACAATTTGGCATATGCTCTTGTAATCTGTTGGCACCTCACTGTGTCAGTTCCAAAAAATACTCAGCATCTCTGAGCCTGATGATGATGGGCATTCGTGTTTCTTGGCAGTGGTGGATCCACATGTCTCCACTGCTTGCTATGTTCCTTTGTCTCAGAGCCCTAGTGATACACACCTAGTACTGACTCATGACGGTTAGGCTGCAAAAGAAATCATTTGAATTGACCTGAAACAGGCGCAACATTTCCATTGCTGCCTCGGTTCAGTGGGTGTTTTGAATAGGTGTGAGCAGTCACAGAACTCAGTTGTCAAGTTCAAACTGTCACGCAGGATGTTGAAAAAAAGATCTGTGATTATTTTCGCTTTTTCCACTATCATCTCAACTGCAGTATGAAGGTCTTGAAACACCAGCACTTCCACTTCTCTTGAACATCCCAGTTATTAACAGAGAAATGGTCTGCCACTTTGTTCATTTGTCATTCAGATTTATTACCTGCATCATCTAGCCACTGTGTTCTAAGGTGGTGCACTGCTGGTGTACACTTGTACCAATTCAGCATGAGTTGTTGCAGCACTGTTCCCTTCGAATGCAGGAATTGAATTACCCTGTTACTCCATATTGTCAACAGACTGTGCTATATTCTTTTGGCTCTTCTAGTGGTGTGCTACTACTCTCGGGAAACAGCCAATTCTTGTGAGTTCAAAACATAACAAAGGGAAAGTTATCAGACAGGAGATGCTAGTTGCTTAGGCACAACAGCAGCCAGTCTTCAGAATGAGGTTACATAAAATGTTAAAGGCTCATAAACACATTGGGGAAAATACTGACCAAGGTGCCAGTCTGTTGGTGGTTGCATATAGTGATAACAGTATCAACTGTGAAAGCAAGAGTGATATGATTGCAACTAGGAGTTGGGGTAAGAGTCGGATAAAGGCAGAGAGTCTTTGGAAAGTGCATCTGCCTGCATGTCATGAAGAGCCTATTGTAGGCCTAAGACATGATTTAACAACAGACACCTCCTTCTGCTTCCACTCAGCCTCTGAAGAATAGTGCACAATTAGAGCCAATGAGATGGTAGGGCCCTTTGACAACATGCCATATCAGGGACTCATGGGAGCAAAGGGGAAAACTGAATAAATGACGGAAGCAGGATGCTCGATGAGGTCTATTGTAGTCAGAGTAAGAAGTTGGTAATAGTATCAGCTGGGGTAGCCAAAGAGACTAGCCAGGCAGGGATAAGGAGAATTATCAACAGTAGTTGTAGTGCAGTTGATGGGATCCTAATTGTTTAGCTAGGGACCTCCCATGTAACTTTCTGTGGGTATAGGCTCAGTTAGTACTGACAGTTTCATTTTAATTAGATGGAACGGTGCTAGTTAGTCACCATCTCTGTGTAGAGATGTGGTCTTTTCCTTTAGAGCAAGTATATCAGTAGTTGATACTGTTTTCTGACTAAAGTCAGAAGTTGTAAAACACTCACAGTGTTTGTAATTTCAGTAGTTATTCCAAGCCTTACCTTTTGTAAACAGGGAATTTTAACAACATAGGTCAGGTCAAGACATACTCTCACTTCGACCAGCAGACTATTGCTCTTCTTCTGAAATGCTGTGGCCCAATCCCAAGCAACACCCATTTGGAACATTACAGAGAAAACTTAACTGTTGCCAGATGTGTGGGTAAACAAAAGTTAAGCAGAAGCTGTACTAAGTCAGATTGCTGCAGCAACAGTGGCAAATAGCAGGATGTTGTGGTGAATCATAACTTTCAGCAAAGTAGAAATTTGCCACATGACAGCACAGTCCAAAATGGAGTCCTAGCAGGGTTCAGGTCAACAAATGGCAATAGCAGCATGAACCAGAACACAAATCACAATGGTATGTGGCCAACCAAGGGTCCATCAGTCTGACACTGAGGGTCTGGTAATGGTCGCAAGAGGCGCCATCCCAGGTGAGCAGCAGAGAGGGGACAGGCACAAGGTGGTGTGCTCATCTGCAAGTCCAAGGCGAGGATCCAACCCCACTGAACAGCAGCCACAAGTTGACACATTGTCGCCGACTCATCACGGAGCAGTGGAAGAAATTGGTACATATTCTAGCAAACTGTAACAATTTTAAATTTTAATTCTAAAACTGTTAGTATTTGAGATACTTTGTGACAGGAGAGCAAAGTGCATGGGTCAGTGGGTACCACATGCAATTTTTGTATTCAACACATCACCACAAATAAGTTCAGGGCACACGCCTTTTGTATTTATATGTGGCAGAGAGGTAAACATCCCAGGAACTATGACTATGAGTCATATGTGAACAGATTAAAAACCAGAATGCAAAAAGCACACAGCATAGCAAGACAATCAATAATATAACACAAAAAGGCTAACAAAGTCACAGTACGGTGAAAGACAAAATCCAAAAGAATTCAAAGTAAGTGATAGTGTTGCTATATGATGAAGAAGTAAGATGTGGTAGATGAAGGGAATTAGATTCACAGTGGCGAGGGCCATATTAAGTAGTCGGAATAGAGATGCCAAATTAATTCATAAAATTAAGAGGAAAAACAGAAATAAATTTGCATGCAAACAGATTAAAACAGTATGATAAATAATTTAAGTAGTAATAGCAGCAGTGGATTATGAAATTTCAAAAATAGATTAGTCTTCAGTTCTAAACCATGATAATTTAGGATAAGTAGAAATATACAGTACCACATGGAGGAGTGTAAAGTGTAAATTTAAATGCAGAAACTGAGCAGTTTCAGTGGGCTGGAAGATAAGGCAAACTAGCTGTTCAGATATGTAGCGACACTAAAAGAATTAAATGCAAGTTTAATAGAATGGTTCTTGCTAGACCAACAGCAGGCATTTTGTGTAGAAAATGTAACATAGTTACAGGGGTTGGTACATGAGTTGACAAGGCACAAGACAAGAAAGAAGAGAGGACTGTTTAACCTCGTCAGTGAGGTAAGTAAGATACTATTTGGTACACTAGATGAAACTGATGCTACATAATGCATGGAACACACACAGGAAATGGAGGAGGGCTCCAAAGACCTTTTCATACTAGCTAAGGGACGGTAAGAGTTATATGGTCAAGGGTAAGTAGAACAGTAAGTGTAATAAAAGAAAGCAAAGACATATTAAAATTTGGGATGGAAAGGTTAGAAAGTTTCATTAATTTGTATGTTACGGAGGCAGACATAGGAATTAAAAGAGCTACAATGTTTGTAACCATATGTGAACAGTTATTGAAACTAGCAGATGTATCTGGAGATATAGAATCAGACTATGAACAAATAATAAATGCTATAGTTAATGCACAGAAAGACAAATTTCAGCCTCACATGATATGGGCAATACAAATTGTGAAGTTCCTGATTCTAATAAGAGATGAAGTGACAGATGTAAAGTTCCCTGTTCCTCTAGCTGCATCATCAAGACACCTTTTATTAAAGTTATTCAGTCTAGGTGTACCTACAGCAGGAAGCATGTTAGGATACGTGATAAATGTCCCCTTAGTAGATAATAACACGTTCACCTTATATAGAATGTTCCCTTTACCTCAAGAAATCTCTCAGTCGAAAAGGGAAGTGTACTTTGTTTCAGCCAGAAACAGAGTCTTTACTTATAGGCAATGCAAAAAGACAATATGCAAAACTGTTGACAGCACAACTTCATTGTAAATAATTAAGTAAGAACAGGCAAATTTGCAGACAAACATTTGCACTCTTGTCCACATCTATCAGGAAGAGTGTGAAGCAAAGTTGCTCAGCCAGCAAGTGTAATACCAGTGATTGTGAAAAGAGAATTCAAGTTTTACAGAGAAGCATATGGATGCATTTAAATAACAAAGAAGAGGAAGGACTGGCAGTATTATGTGGGAGACAAGCCCTAAGGGATCTAGTACTAAAATGACTTGGAAAAATAAGCTTTTACAATAAGTGGAAGGAATATGGAACAAGAGGTTTCATTCAGGCTGAGTAAATAATACACACAAACACAACTGAGAAGGCTGTAATACCACAACTACAGTTGGAAATTGATTGTTACATAGTAAATTAGGAAAATACAAACATTTCTTTCCTAAATTTAAGAGTTACCATTAGATGATGTGGTCACACAACTAAATGAATTAAAGATTGTAGGAACGCATTTAAATGATTTAGATCAGATGATCGCTAATCAGCAAGAAAGGATGACAAACTCTCAATATCTGATGTTTCATTCCATCTGTACATATCGCTCATCTCCAAGAAAAGTGATTTACACCCCATCTCCTCCCGCCCCCCCCCCCCCCAATCAACACTGATGTAACCCCACTTGGAGTTATGAAGATTTTCTTGTGGAACAATTTATCAAATTCCAGCTGCCTCTCAAAATAGTACATACAAGATTGTGAATTTAACTCATTTACCATATTTTAAACTTCATGATAACTTGCACCAAGACAAATTCAGGTTGAAAACATGGTTCCTACGCATTTAAATGCAAGAAAAAATAAACATTTTTCAAATCTTCAGTATATTCAAACACATTAGAAAGAATTTTTAATCTTACAATTAAATTTCAGCAAAAAATACTGCTACAACACGTGCGTGTACAGAAGCTATTATTCTACTAATAAATCACTTTCTGTTAATTATATCACAGTATTGTTAGTAGTGATGGGAAATGGAAATAGAGCAAGTTATTTTTCCAGAATTCAATATTACAAAAACTATTTACTAGTACAAAACACTTAAACTGCATTATTACAAAAAGAAAACCTTGCTTAACATATCAAAAAATACAATTATTTTGTTAATTCTTTTTATGTTAAAAACAGATTAATTATCCTACATTACAAAAGGCTTTCACATACCGGAACATTGTTTAAAACAGTTTTGTATGGTTGCAATAGTGCAGTCTTATCTCCATGTTCTGAATGTTATAAGCTAGAGAAAAAAGTTGCATAAGTTTGTGGAATATGTTTGGAAGCAATTAGGGAGAAAAAATCTTGTTTCTGTAGCTAACTCAAAGGAAATGGCCTTGAATTCGCTTTATGGGAAGAGAGAAGTTCTCTCTTATTTCTAATTACGATTTCAACTTCAGAAAAATCAGACTGTTCATAAGAGTACTTAAAAGTTGAATGAAGGTTTTGATTTATCAAATCTCAAAATTTTGATTCTGGATTCTTCATTATCTTTCAGAACCTTAGTACAACCCATTTCTCCACTTGGTCGTTTTAGATCTAAAAAAATTTAATGAACTAACTCTTTCAGAGCATAAGGATGCCCCTTCTTCTTGGTGGTCCTAATTAGTGGAGCATACTGTTGTGGAATGCCCATGGGGCTAGTTTTCTTTGCCTTTTTTGAATTACTGAATGAACAGCATTGTCTTCATTCTGTGTTGCCCACAGATTAAGAATTTTAGAGTTATTTTGTTTATTTCTAATGTCTTCACAGCATGCATGAATAATGAAATAATGAATTTATTTATATTTTGTCTGTCACAGTTACCACAGTATACAGTGGGGGCTGTTACTGAATGGATCTGATAGTATAAAAATTTGATTTTGATTTTTTACTTGATGTTCGTAAGTGCCTTCTGCCTAGTGGCTAGTTGCAGCATGTCAGTCATGTTGCACAAAACCGGACAGAGCCACTTTGAAACTTACTTGTTGAACCATCAGCAGCTAAACTCAAATGTTGCTGATGAGGTAATGCAACCGAACCACACGTCTGCCGCCGGGAGCGGACATACCGTCCGCTCTCTTCTGCTGGCAGCTTTCGACCCCACCAGACGCTCTCCTCTCCTACTCTCTTGGGCAACAACCCATTCAGTTTCAGCGGCTTCTCTAGGCCTGCCTTTCCATTTCACTGCATTAAACAGCCATGCACCTAAAATATATTTGATTTTTTCCACCTCAACGGGTGCCCAGTGCTTTCCCTTCCTCGCCAATCATAACACATTAACAGCTCGCCATGTCACACAGCCAGCCGCCACCACTGCTGTTCCCAGGTTGTCCGTTGGTACGCCACACTGTGGGTAGCCGTCCTCTACGTCGCTCCGATGTAGTGTGGTGACATGTTCCGGCCGAACACTGCCATCCAGGAAACATGCATGTTCCAGACGACTAGCTGAAGCATGTTGCACAGCTGTAGACACTGCTGACATCATCTTCACCACTGTGTCCTGCCGCTGTCGTCCAACGAGATGCAGCTGTCGATGACCTACCACTACCACAACTACAGCTCCTGTAAGTTTGTCACTCAGTTTTTCTTCGCCACTGCTGTCGAGTGTAGGCCCTTTTTTTGTGCTCTCATTGTAAAGTTTTTGGCGAGCACTAGGTGTCCTAAACTTGTAACCATGCCTCAAACCCATAGTACTGCCACTAGCGAAGGGAACTCCCCACCTACAGAAAAACCAGACCCAGTAGCAACCCTCGAAGCAGAAATTGATAGGTTAAAGTTGAGGAAGATAGAATTAACATAAAAATGCGAAAAATAGGCTCAAACCAAGTCTGTCGATCTAAATACATCAGAAACACACTCTGCTGCACCACAAATGACAGCTACAAGCACCTCCAGTAGCATAGTACCCCAGCCATACATTGCAACTTTGGCTAACATTTTCCCTGCAGTCAACTTTAATATGGACAGGTGTGACGGCCGCTATTACAGGGACAAGTTGTCCACCCTCCGCCAGAAGCAAGGGGAGGATGTAGATGCGTTTGTTGACCGAATCCAAGCTGTGGGTTGCTGCACTTACAAGCTGGTTTCGAACCCCGTCTGTAACGAGGTGTTAAATAAGCAGGTGGAATCCTGCTCTATTGATGTATTTATACGTGGAATCAACCCGTATGTTGGAGGAGAGGTAAAGATAGCATCACCCGCCTCATTGCATAATGCCACATGCCTCTTGATGATGCAAGAGGAGGTGGCACATTTTATTGCCAGTTTGGTGGGTCCGAACGAACAACCGTGTCCAGTTTTTAAATACGAGCAGGCATGCCAATGCTGCTGAAAGGTAGGCCCTGCTGCCATGCACCTTATTGTTCTTGGTGTGGAACTGTAGGGCATATGAGTAAAAACTGCCCACAGAACCCGGGAAACGGGCTCCTCGCACAACCAGCAGAGGAAATAATTCAACAACACTCCATCACAACCCCAAAATTCCCACCGTCCTTAAGACTCGGTCCCATTGCTCTCCCAATCGTGGAGACAACCAAATTTTTAGGCCTTACATTTGACGGGAAACTTAGCTGGTCTCCACATGTGTCATATTTGGCGCCCCTTGTACCCGTTCTTTAAATGTCCTCCGTGTTCTCAGTGGTCTGTCGTGGGGAGCGGATCGAACCGTCCTACTTCGTCTATATCGGTCGATCGTCCGCTCCAAGCTGGATTATGGGAGCTTCGTATACTCCTCTGCACGGCCATCCATCTTACGCCGCCTCAACTCCATACAACATCGGGGTTTACGACTTGCTATCGGAGCATTTTATACCAGTCCCGTAGAGAGTCTTCATGCTGACGCTGGCGAATTGTCACTCACCTACCGGCGCGATATACTGCTTTGTCGGTATGCCTGTCGGCTACTGTCAATGCCCGACCATCCGTCTTATCGTTCCTTTTTTGACGACTCTCTTGACCGTCAATACGGGTTGTATGTCTCTGCCCTGCTACCCCCTGGCGTTCGCTTTCGTCGCCTCCTTCAACACCTTACTTTTTCCCTCCCTGCAACCTTTCGAGTGGGCGAGAGCCGCACGCCACCTTGGCTCCAGGCTCAGGTCCGCATTCACCTTGACCTCAGCTCGCTCCCAAAAGAGGTCACCCCCGGTTCGGTCTACCACTCCCGGTTTTTGGAACTTCGTTCGAAGTTCATCGACATGACTTTCATTTATACAGATGGCTCTAAGACCAATGACGGGGTCGGGTGTTCCTTTATTGTCGAGGCACAAAGTTTCAAATACCGGCTCCATGGCCATTGTTCGGTCTTCACAGCTGAGCTCTTTGCCCTCTACCAGGCTGTTCTTTACATCTGCCGCCACCGACATTCTGCTTATGTCATCTGCTCAGATTCCCTGAGCGCCATCCAGAGCCTCAGTGATCCGTACCCGGTTCACCCTTTCGTACACCGGATCCAACGCTCTCTTCAGCAGCTGGTGGACGTCGGTTCTCCAGTTAGCTTTATGTGGGTTCCGGGCCATGTCGGTATCCCTGGGAACGAAGCTGCAGATGCCGCGGCCAAGGCTGCGGTCCTCCAGCCTCGAACAGCTTCTTGTTGCGTCCCTTCGTCCTATTTTAGCAGGGTGATTTGTCGGCGCATCTTATCTCTGTGGCATGCCGATTGGGCTGCACTTACCGACAACAAGCTTCGGGCCTTAAAACCTCTTCCCGTGGCTTGGACGTCCTCCTCACGCCCTTCTCGGCGGGAGGAGGTCGTTTTAGCCCGGTTAAGAATTGGACACTGCCGGTTCAGCCATCGCCATCTGCTGACGGCTGCGCCGGCGCCGTTCTGCCCATGTGGGCACTTGCTGACGGTTAGACACATTTTAATGTCCTGTCCAGATCTTAACACACTGCGCCTCGATCTTAACCTGCCAAATACTTTCGATGCCATTTTAGCGGATGACCCACGAGCAGCTGCTCGTGTTCTTCGTTTTATCAATTTGACACACCTCGCTAAGGACATTTGATGATGCTGTTTTTTAATCCTATGCCTGTCAGTCTGTCTTTTATCGTGTTTTCCCTTTTAGTTGTTGTGGTCAACTTGTGCCTCGCGGTGCATTCTTAGAGTAGTCAGGGCGCTAATGACCATTGAAGTTGTGCGCCCTAAAACCACAAAAAAAAAAAAAAAAAAACCCCAAAATCAGACAGGAAACGGTGGGGTGGGGCCAGACCGCGCCCCCTGCGAAATTCATGCACCCAATCGATCACGGTGTCCTAAATGAGGTAGCGAGTATCCTCCTCAATGGCAGATTTTGGGGAAAGAATGTAAGAGTGCTTGTCGACACGGGAGCACAAACCAGTGTATTATTCGTAGGGCATGGGGATAGACAAGTGCTAAAACCACCCCATCACCATATTAATGGTCTGAGTGATGAGATAATCATACCTGCTGGGTATTACCAAGTTAAGTTGAAAATCAGAGCTAGCCACTATCCTTTTGACATGGACGTAATTTGAAAACAAAGGCGAGATTTTGACATCATCCTGGGGAGTGTTTTCCTCCACCACTATCAGAGTATAGTAGATTACAGAAGACAAACTGTCCGCCTCGGTAAGGAAACCCACAATTTTGGCGGGCCCCATGGCATTCCGTCGCAAGGTATTTGTGAAACCCGGCTGCTTCCACAGGTCCCTTTTGCCCAAACATGGGCGTTACGTACAACTACCTCTGTTAGAGTCAGTGGTGGCATGGGACGCATTCTCTGGCTTGGGGTCAAACCCCATGAACTGTTGAGAACAGCCGTATTGGTGGACCCTCTCCATCAAAATGATGTCCTTGACAGATTACAGGTCCACATTAAACATGGCTTAACGACAGTGGAAGTGCAGTGGAAGAAATTTTATGTTCCTGTCTGTTTGGACAATTTTGGAATCGAAGAGGTAGAGATTCCTAGCAGCCACGAGATTGAAGAAAACCACCCAGTACAAGAGAAGCCAAAACCTAACCGAAAACAACGGCTTCTGGAACGCAACATATGTCATATTGCTCCCATGCTCAGAGACAAATTCAAAGATAAGTTAGCTCATCTGCCTGCGGTTAACTAAAACAAATTGTACTCCGTCTTGGAAGAACACTCCTGGTTATTTGAGGAAAGGCATTATTTGGCAGCTACTGACCTTGTTTGCCCTGAAATTCCCACTGGAGATGCGAGGCCCATTGCTCAGAAACCATATAGAATACCGTATCACCACCAGCCTGTTGTGGAGGAAAATATCCAACACAGCTAGAGGCAGGTATAATACAACCCTCTGCCAGTCCCTAGTCGTCCCCAATTATCGTGGTTCCAAAGAAATCAATCAATGGAGAGAAGACCTACCATCTTTGTGTCGATATGAGAGCAATAAATAAGGTAACCATCCCTGATACTTACCCTCTCCCCCATATCGACAAAACACTGGACAGGTTAGGAAATTGCAAATACTTCGCTATCCTTGATATGAAGAGTGAGTACCACCAAATACCAATTGCACCACAGGACAGGCCAAAAACAGTGTTTGTAGTTCCCTCCAGTCCATATGAATTTCTGAGAATGCCATTCGAGGTGCGCAACGCGCCAGCCACTTTCTAACGCTTTGCCAACTTACTGCTACAAGGGCTGAAACCCACAATGCGTTTAGTTTATCTAGATGAGATCATTGTCTTTTCCAGAACCATAGATGAGCATGTTACTATGTTAAGAAATGTCTTGCCTAGACTAAGAAGATCCAATTAAGTTTGAAAATAGAAAACTGTCCTTTGGTGAGAGTCAAGTACAGTATCTAGGGCATATTATTAGTGCTGATGGAGTAAAGCCAGACCCCTGTCTAATTGAAGGAGTAGAACATTCCCTTCCCCTAAGAATGTAAAGGAATTGCAAAGCTTTCTGGGACTCAACAACAATTATAGGCGTTTTGTCAATGACTATGCCACAATCGCTAAACCCCTTACCCACCTGTTGAAAAAAGATGTACCCTGTCAATGGACCCCCGAGTGTGAAGCTGCTGTGCAGCATATCAGGGATGCTCTGACTAGTTCCCCCTTATTGATCTATCATGATTTCAAAAAACTATTCATTCTCTCCTGTGACATGTCAGATTTTGCAGTGGGGGCTATTCTGAGTCAAATTGTTGATGGTGAGGAAAGACCAATTGGCTATGCATCCCATCAGCTGAACCAGGTGGAAATTAATTACATTACTATGGAGAAAGAATTGCTGGCATTAATGTTTGGAGTCAACTATTTTAGATGCTATCCTTATGGGAGAAAATTAACAATAACAACAGGTCATGCAGCACTTCAGTGGATATTAAGTTTAAAAGACCCTAGCATCTGTCTCACCCGCTGGGCCCTGAAACCGAGTGAGTATGATTACCAAGTGCAACACAAAGCTGGAAGATTGCACCAGAATGCTGATGTCTTAAGTAGAAAAGTGAGAGTAGCTCAAACAGGTGATGTGTTAACTGACTAATTAAAAGACTCACAAGAGAATGATGCAAAATTTTGCCAATATCTCTCCCATCCGGATTTTGTTACAACGGACGGAATTCTATACCGCAAGACCTCCCGAGGGTAAATGTATAGTAATACCTAAAAACCTCCAATCCAGAATTATTGCCTAGTGCCACGACAGCATTTAAGTTTGCCATAGTGGATGAAGACCCACAAACGCCCGCATTGCCACAAAGTATTGGTGGGACAAAAGATAGCATAATGTTGCCAAGTATATAAAAAATTGCCGACCATGCGCCCTTAGAGCACCACCCCCACGAACCAAAATTCCCTTACAGTCTCTTTCCAAGGCATCAAAACCCTTTCAGTTTGTAGCTTTGGACGTAGTCAGGCCCCAAGGAAGTAAATATATTCTATCCATTATTGATTGCTTCTCCCGATATCTTAGTTTACTACCCTTCGCTGACATGTCAGCTGAAACAGTAGCACGAGCTTTTGCAGATCATCTTGTTCTTCCTTTCAGAAGCCCTGAAGCCATCACAACCAATCAAGGAACCAGTTTTATGTCCGCCTTATTTGTCCACAAATGGCTGCACTGAATGTGTCCATCACACTGTGAAATGAATGCTTTCCTGTCACCTCAACTCAGCCCACAGCGACTGGCAAAGATACATTCCATATGTGGCAAGTGCGTACAATAGCCATTTCCACGAAGCCACAGAACATACCCCTTATGAGACAGTGTTTGGCCACCCTATGGTATCTCCCTTTGAGATTGATAAATTACCTCTGGGAATCGATCACACAGCCATTAAGGGGCTAGCCCGCCGCCTTAAGGCCATTTGGGAGAAGGTACAAGGGAACAACTGCAAGACAACCAGGAAGCAGATGGAAAGGAGAAATAAAAAATGCCATCCCCCCCCCCCCCCCTATAAACCTGGTGATTTGGTTTTGCTAAAAAAAATCCTAGTGTTAAGGAAAGAAGAGTGAAGAAACTTACCCCCCTGTATGATGAATCATATTCTATCACTCAGCTCACTTCCCGTTAATGCAGAATTACAACTGCCTGACCGCAAAGTTATCGCCCATTTTGATAGGCTAAAACCCTATTCAGGAACTATGCGTCTCCCACCACCTTCTGAGACATATGCTGGACTTTCTACAGGTTCTGCTCCTCCTGTGAAGCAGAGAAAACGGGAAGTTCCACCACCTCCATCTCTCCCTAGATATGCTCTGAGATCTAAACACCCATATGCCCTTAGATCCAGGGACTGAACACTAAGGTACTGCTTCGTACTCAAGGGATTTCCAGTTGTATCAACCAAAAGAAAAAGTAACAAGGCTTAAGCAACCACCTTATTACTTTCCTTTGCAAATGAACATTCTACCCGTACAATATGTATTTTATGCTGCCATGCTTTGATAACTAAGATGTCGCCCTAGCCTCCCTCTCTGAAGAGGTTATCACAGCTTTACCCACCCAGCCTGTTCTGCAATGCTGGCCTAGCTAATTTATCCCTAGAGTAACCAGTATTCTATTTATGTTATTTATATGTTATCACTAGACCGCGGATTTTAGGTAAAAACCTATTTTGTTCCTGAGTTCCTATTTGCATAAAAGTTTGTACTTATGCGTTTCATGACTATTTACACTTAATAGCGTTAATTCTATAGGACCTAAAAAGTGCCTATTTCATCATATAAGACAGTGGCTCCAAGTTTTTCCACACTATACGATAGATGGAAAAAAAACATTTTCTGCCCAGCGTGCAGCGAGGTGGCTAGTTGATATGCGCTCATGCTTCGTATTTGCCTAACACTTCGGTCTTTTTTAATTTTTTTATATCGCTATCCCTGTTAATACCAAATACTCTTTATAGGTGTTTTATTATTCATATGGAAAAAATAGATCACGGATCTTTAGGTTAAAACCTACTTTTTTCGTAAGCTCCAATTTGCATATAAGTTGGTACTTACGCGTTTCATGACCAACTAAACTGAATACCGTTAGTTCTAAAGGACCTAAAATTGCGTATTTCGACGTTGACGCCTAATTTTGCCTATTTCGGCATCAAAATCCTAAAAAGTACCCATTTAGTTAATCTGACATAGAGTTCTTGTGTTTTCAAAGATTAGAAAAAGGAAGTAAACTTAGGGCTTTACGTCTCGTCGAAGGTCGTTAGAGACTGCTTACAATTCCTTTGCTTCCCTTGCTACCAACAGCACTCGGCACGGTTGAATGATCATCCATCCAAGTACACGCCGAGCGCGACAATGCGTAACTTCGGTGAGCGAATGGGAACCGGTCAAAGAGTTGAGTTACACATTAGAATCGAACTTGGGAGTACTAAATGTTATATTTGAAAATATTTCGTTCGTAGGATTCTGGCCAGCTGTGTATTTTCGCAAAGAAACGGTTTCATTGGCCTTAAGCTGAGAACAGATTAAAAAATCACAATGTTAATCATAGACACCCTCTACAGCTAAATTACTGCCCTTCGCGCATTTTCTCTCTGCTGTCTACAGGCAGTCCTATCAAACTACTCTGTTTCATGAAAGGTATTATACGTGAATTTTCCGGTTCGAAAAATAATTTGCAAGTAGTGAGATGTTTTCCATCTGAAGCACCGACAGATTCCATTCGCTTGTTCAGAAGGGGCGGCCATCTGTCAGGTGCCATATCTTCAGCAATGACTGCAGTACTTCCCCTACCGCTCCCACGCACCGCAGTAAAAAAAAAAAAAAAAAAAAAAAAAAAAAAAAAAAAAAAAAAAAAAAAAGGGGGGGTCATCATTCACTTTTTCCCAGCGGAAACAAATCAGCACATTGTGTAGCGACCGACATGTTAAGTGTTACTGACGTTCTAAGTGCAAAATAAATTCTAGTGTCTGTGTGAGAATACTACGCCATTCCGAAAATAGCTAGGTCAAAGTCTGCTCGTTTAAGGCAGTGGCTGCAAGATTTTCCGCATTATACAACAGATGGGAAAATTATTTTCTGCCAAGCATGCAACAAGGAGGTTAGTTGATGTTTTTCTTAGACTTCTTATTTTCCTGTCACTTAGGATTCTTTTTTATCGCTATCCTTTAGTAATACGAAATACTCTTCATATGCGATTCCAAACTGCATTTCCCTTTTCTCTCGTATTAGGTTTCGAATGTTAAGAAATCTCACTTAACTCAGCATGCAGATGGGATGGAATCGCACATAAAGCTAATGTTGAACGAAAGTCAAAATTGAAGCAAACTCTTTTAACCAATAAATCACATGAATCCTCCGAAAAAAAAAAGTTATGCAGTGATTTGTGTCATGCACTTGTGGTAGCAAACATCCCCTTTCGGAAACTAGAAAACCCTATTTTCACAGGTTTTCTTGAGAGGTACTGCCATCAGTCTATTCCTGCAGAGTCAACTTTACGTAAGAATTATGTGGATTCAGCTTACAATGCTGCATTGCACAGAATCCGAGAAGATGTTGGAGAATCTTGTATATGGATTTCTGTGGATGAAACTACTGACAGTCTTGGCCGTTACATTGCAAACCTGATTATTGGCAAGCTAGATCCAGATGCTCCATGCAGGGCTCATTTGATTTACTCAAAACAGCTTGCAAAAACTAACCAACAAACAATAGCACAGTTTGTGAACAATGAGCTTAAGGTGCTATACCCAAACGGAGTGGATGAGAATAAGGTGCTTCTGGCCGTCACTGATGCTGCTGCGTATATGATACCAGCGTTTCAACTATTAAAAGTATTCTACCCATTGATGCTGCACGTAACTTGTGTAGTGCATGGGATCAACCGCATAGCAGAGCAAGTACGGCTACAATTTCCTAAAGTAATATCTACGGTGAAGAAAATTTTTGTTACGCACCATCAAGAATACAGGCATTCAAAGAACAGCTTCCAGATGTCCCATTGCCTCCAGAGCCTCTTATGACCCACTGGGGCATGTGGCTGATAGCAGCAGAATACTATAGTACGCATCTCTCAGCTGTCCAGAAGGTGGCTGAAAATATACCGAAGGATGCTGCGTCTGTAACTGCAGCAATGGAGTTACTCAAAGATTCTTCATTAAAACGGGACTTATCTCACATTAGAGCCCACTACACATTTATGGCAAGAATAATTTCACAATTAGAAGGCTCAGGGAGACCTATCTATGACAATATTTCTTTGCTTGAAGAAGTCAAAATTAAAATTAATGAAGCGCCAGGTGAAGTAGGGGAAAAAGTACGTGCAAAAATGCAAATGGTTTTGCAGAAGAATACTGACCTGAAGGACTTGTGTGCAGCTGCCGACATACTTAGTGGAAAATCCAGCATTCCTGACTGCAGCATTCCTGTGCAACATGTGCCGAAAATGAAGTGTGTCCCTGTCACATCAGTTGATGTAGAACGTTCTTTTTCAGCCTATAAATTGATTCTGACTGACAAGCGCCACAGATTTTCACTAGAAAACATAGAAAAGATTTTGGTTATTTATTGTGAAGCCAACTATGGTCAGAATATGTGAAACTACGAATGTATTAATTAAACCATTGCCCCCCCCCCTCCCCCCCCGGTAGTTGAGTGGTTTTAAGCCGGCACGGTAGCTCAGCGTGTTCGGTCAGAGGGTTAGTTGCCCTCTGTAATAAGAAAAACTAAGTTAACAGATCAACAATGAACTTAAAAGGGTGTCTTACGACGTCCGCCCCGATCAGATTCAACGAACAAAATGAGATTTAAAAGTGGTCAGCGCAACAGACTGTCAATCCAAAGGGCCAGGGTTCGATTCCCAGGTGGGTCGGAGATTTTTCTCCGCTCAGGGACTGGGTGTTGTGTTGTCCTAATCATCATTTCGTCCCCATCGACGCGCAAGTCGCCAAAGTGGCGTCAAATCAAAAGACTTGCACCAGGCGAAGGGTCTACCCGACGGGAGGCCGTCGTCACACAACATTTCATTTCATCTTTTTTTACGGAGATCTTTATCTTGCAGGAACTCAAAAATATTTGGAGTTATGTGCAACATTAATGTTGTAGATTGCTGTGCTCTGTAACTGTGTAAATATTCATTCTCCTTGTTTTAATGACTAATAAGATGTTCATACTGTCAACACTGTGTATTTTAATTTATTTTTATTTTCTCTGCATCATTTTTATTAGAACCTATTTTAGGTTTTATATAGCCTAAATGAACTACTGAAGGAGCCTATTTTAGGTGCCTAAAAGACACTTTTTTACGACCTAAAAATCCGTGGTCTAGTTATCACATGCCTAGTGGTCGGACAGCAGCTCTATTTTCAGTAGCAATACAGTTAATTCTAAATAAGGGTATTGTCTGAAGAAATAATGCATTATGTCTCTACCCTTTTATTCTAAAGATTTTTTCCCTGAAGTGGCATCATGTTTCATTAAGTAATTTTCCTGTTTGAACACCCAGAGTGATAATTAATAACATGCAGCACTAACTGAGGAATTTGCCCCTAACGAAGATACATAACCTGTTGCTTAGGCACCAAAAGAAATGTTAGATAACTCAGTGATTATTCCTGTACCACAGCCGCATGGCCTGCACACACAACAGTGACACTCTAAACTCCCCCTACTGTCCCTCACGGATGCCCATTCATTTTCAGGGTATCTCAGAAGGTAAGTTTGGCCGCTCGGTGGTACTACAAAGTTGTTAACACGTGTGCTCCACCTATCAGAATCAGCTGGACCTGTCAATGAGAAGTTACATGTGTGGCGGCCGTAATGTGAGGGTTGGACTCACTTCAAAAACCTGACGCTACTGCTACTTCCCTGCCTCTCCCTGACCTGCGCCATCCCACTAGTCGTGCCGGCTGTCGCTGCCTGATACTACCCCCTCCCCCCCCCCTCCCCACTCCCTCCCCTTCCCCTCTCTCCTTACGCCAACCGTGCTCCTGCCTGCCACTGTTAAAGGGACGTTACGCATATTAAAACGTACTATCTTTGCGATCAACCAATGAATAGCAACTTATCACAGAACGGTACCATCTTCTTTTGTAATACCTATTGCAAACATGATTTCTTCCATCCTTACATCTCAGTAATCGAGTAACTTCAATAACTTGAGATCCCACCTGTAAATTTATTTGCTCACCTAAGCCCTTAACATGTCCGCTGACCAGACTGTAATTCTGAGGGGAGTTTGCAAGCAAACGACTTCCAGCTGATGGAACGCAAAGTGGAAACGCATCACAGTAATGAAGCCAGCCATTATGGGGTGTCTTCCCATGCACCACCATTTAGTTTGGTGGCACTTTGCATTTCCGAGCCTTCTCCAAAGTATAGTACCATCATACCACCTTCTGTCAAGCCTGAAGCATCATAAGAACCGACTACCTACTCCTTTTCCAAATTCTCAAATGGTTTCACCATTATGTGCCCATCACAGCCTATTCAACCCATATATATTGATTCATTTGAGAAATGTGTTAGAATACTATTCACAACAATCATTAATTCCACTCTAATATTACTAATATATGTGAACTTCATTCTGTAAATGGTTAATTCAAATGCCCCAAGGAGTCATTCACTCAGGACACACCAGAGCTGTTACCATGGGCGCTACACGCACAGCTGCTCTGCAATCTCAGCAGTAACCTGAAACCTACCTCCACTGCAGCACGTCTGCCTCTCGCCAGTTTTATAACGCTACCTGGTTCACCAGGTACCGAGTTTGATAAGTTGTGTTACCACTCAGTATTAGGCACACTTTGACTGATTAGAGGTGTTGAGCAATGTTTGACCTGCTATGCGTGTCCCCCTGCGGGTTCGGGGGTAAGAATGGGCAGGCGGTATTCCTGCCTGTCGTAGGAGGTGACTAAAAGGAGTCTCAAAAGTTTCGGTCTTATGTGATGGTCCCCTGTCAGGTTTGACCTCCATCTTTCTAAATTCTTCCGAAGAGCGAGCCAATTGGGGAAGGGCGCCTTACATGGTGCACTGTATTCGTCGTGCGTTGAGACCTTTAGCCGGCTTTCTTGTCATTGCAATGCTGTCCCGCTCGTTTTCCACCTCTTGGGGGAGAATACATTCCTGGGTGCGATTACAACTATGCACTGTGCAGTGTTGCTTTTTGCTGAGACGATGACCTTGGACATTTTAGCACCTAAGATCCAACATGGTAGCCAGTCCGTTGTGGTGGGGCTGCCATGTACCCTGTTGGTTGTAGCCCCCTGACAACACAGGGATCACTCTGCTGATGCCTGCGCTGTTAACTCCCCACGTATGCCAAGGAGTAGATGCCTATACGCCTGGGGTATCGGGACTCCCGGCAATGGCCATCCTGCCAGGTGGCCCTTGCTGAGGCTGGGTGGCGCCCATGGGGAGGGCCCTTGGTCGGAGTAGGTGGCATCAGGGCGGATGACCCGCAATGAAGCGTGGTACATCATCTCTCGCTGGTGGCCAGCTGCTAGCAGTCTCTAAGTGTTCTCCAGCTCAATTTAATGCTCAGAAGTATGATGCGAAAATGTTCCCCTCAATGGCCACACCGTGGGAGGAGCATAAGTCTCAGGATGGCAGTAACAGTTATTCGCCCCGATTCTTAGTTTGTACGAGAGCTGATGGGGAGTCTTTTATATCCACAAAGCCTCAGTTCTTCGTTGAGCATTTAGAGAACAAGTTTGGGGAGGTGGAGGGCTTGTCCAAAATGCACTCTGGGTCAGTACTGATACAAACGGCATCCTCTGCCCAGTCACGACGGTTACTTGCTTGTGACAAGTTGGGGGATGTTGCCATTACGATCACACCCCATAAGAGTTTAAATATGGTCCAGGGAGTTATTTACCAAAGGGACCTTCTTTTGCAGTCTGATGATGAGCTGCGTGCCAATTTAGAGTGCCGAGATGTACATTTTGTCCGGCGTGTTCATCGGGGTCCGAAAGATAATCAGATTGCTACCAGTGCCTTCATCTTGGCCTTTGAGGGTGATACATTACCGGAGAAGGTCAAGGTGATGGTCTACCGATGTGAAGTCAAGCCCTATATCCCTCCCCTGATGCGGTGCTTTAAGTGCTGGAAGTTCGGCCATATGTCTTCCCGCTGCACTTCCAGCCTCACATGTCGAGATTGCAGACGCCCATCACATCCCGATACTCCATGTGCCCTGCCTCCCATCTGTGTCAGCTGCAGAGAGCATCATTCACCTTGCTCACCAGACTGCAGGATCTTCCAGAAAGAGCGCAAAATCATGGAATATAAGACCCTGGATCGACTGACCTATACTGAGGCCAAAAGGAAATATGACCGACTACATCCTGTGAGAATGACATCTTCCTACGCTGCTGCTACAACAACTGTGCTAGCCCCATCAGTTCCGAGAATTCCAGCTGGATCAACGAGCAGTGCAACTCCTCATGCCCCCTTGCCCGTGGGGGGCTCTACCCACCCTGTTGCTCCTGCGCCACCTACCTCAGGAACAACACCCTCCCACCCATCGAGGATGTCCGTACCTGCTTCTCAGCTTGAGAAGCGTCCAACTTCTTTTGCTACTCTCGCTCGTAAGGGGTCCCTTGGGTCCTTCCCTTCCCAGGCTTCAACCAGCGGGAAGGGTGACGCCAGACAGTGGCATAAGTTCCCACCAGCGGCTGGTCGTAGGGCTTCGCAATCCTCCTCCGTCTTGGAAACTGAATCGGTGAAGCCCTCCCAGCCGATGAAACCCAAGGTTGAGCGAGAGAAGTCCAAGAGAAAGACCTCTAAGGCCAAAGAACTTGCGGTGGCACCTACCCCACCGCACCCTTCGAGCTCTGCATCTGCGGATGAGGTCGAGATCCTGGCGTCCGCTGAGGACCTTGATCTCGCTGGTCCCTCAGACACCATGGATAGCACTTGCACAAGTGCTCAATCAGTGGCAGCAGGTGACCCAGCGGCGTAATCTGCCTCCCCAGTCCCTTCCCGCCTTTCTCAGCCATGGACAATATCATCCTCCAGTGGAGCTGCAGCGGTTTATTCCACCATCTTGTTGAGCTCCGACAACTTATGAGCCTTCACCCTTTCGTCTGTATCACTCTACAAGAAACTTGGTTTCGAGGAATACGAACCCCCGCCATCCGTGGCTATTGGGGTTATTATAGGAACCGAATAGCTTATGAAAGGGTATCTGGTGGCGTCTGCATCTATGTCCTTCACTCCCTTCACAGCGAGTCTGTCCCTCTGCAAACACCTTTAGAGGCTGTCGCTGTTCCGGTGTGGATGCCACAGGCGGTTACCGTCTGCAGTCTGTATCTTCTACCAGATGGTGATGTCCCGCAGCATGTCCTGGCTGCGCTGATAGCCCAATTGCCGCTGCCTTTCCTGTTACTGGGCGACTTCAACGCCCATAACCCTCTGTGGGGTGGGTCAGTGGCAACAGGTCGAGGCGCCACCGTTAAGAATGTATTGACACAGCTCGACCTTTCCGTTTTAAATGATGGTGCCTTCACACATTTCAGTGTGGCACACGGCACATACTCCGCCATCGACCTTTCGATCTGCAGCCCTAGCCTCTTACCTTCTGTCCAATGGAGTGTGCATGACGACCTGTGTGGTAGTGACCACTTTCTGATCTTTCTGTCACTGCCACAGCGTCACTCGTCTGGGCGCCCTTGCAGATGGGCTATGAATAAAGCTGACTGGGACTTGTTCTCCTCCATGGCCGCTATTGCGCCTCTTGCTAATGAAGCCGTTGATGCGGTGGTTCACTCGGTCACCACCGGCATCGTTACTGCCGCAGGATCTGCCATTCCCCGTTCTTCTGGGTCCCCTTGGCGGAGGACTGTGCCTTGGTGGTCGCCTGAGATCGCTGAGGCGATTAAAGATCGCCGGCGGGCGCTCCAGCGTCACAAGCAACATCCCTCCATAGAACACCTCATCGCCTTCAAACGGCTGTGTGCACGGGCCCGCCACCTTATCTGCCAACGCAAGCAGGCTGGGAATGGTATGTCTCCACCATTGGCCTCCATATCTCTCCATCGCAGGTCTGGGCCAAGATTCGACGCCTCTATGGCTATCGGACCCCTGTCAGCGTCCCTGCGCTGTCACTGAATGGAACATTTTGTACTGACCTGGACATCATTGCAAGCCGCTTAGCAGACCATTTTGCATTCAGTTCCGCTTCTGCGACTTACCCGCTGGCCTTCCGCTCCATTAAAGAGCGGGTGGAATGTCGGCGCCTTCCATTTCACACCCGCCATCCTGAATCCTACAATGTTCCATTCAGTGATTGGGAATTTCACAGTGCCCTAGCCGCTTGCCCTGACACAGCTTCCGGGCCAGATCGCATCCACTGTCAGATGCTGAAACACCTCTCCGTGGACTGCCAGCGACGCCTCCTCGACCTTTAAAACCGTATTTGGCTCGAGGGTAAGTTTCCGTCGCAATGGCAGGAAAGCATCGTTATCCCCATTTTGAAACCAGGCAAGAACCTATTGGAGGTGGACAGCTACCATCCCATTAGCCTCACCAACATTCTTTGCAAGTTGCTCGAATGCATGGTGAGCTGGAGGTTGAGCTGGGTACTCGAGTCTCAGGGCCTTCTGGCTCCATCTCAGGGTGGGTTCCGTAAAGGCCGCTCTGCCATCGACAATCTAGTGAGCCTGGAGTCAGCCATCCGTACGGCCTTTGCCCACCGTCAGCACCTCGTCGCCGTCTTTTTCGACGTGCGGAAGGCATACGATACGATGTGGCGCCATCACATCCTCTACACACTTCATGGTTGGGGTCTTCGGGGTCCACTGCCGATTTTCCTCCATAATTTTCTGTCGCATCGTACCTTCCGCGTGCAAGTCGCTGCCTCCCATACTTCCCCCCAAGTTCAGGAGAACGGGGTACCACAGGGGTCTGTCCTAAGTGTCTACCTGTTTTTAATTGCAATTAACGGGCTCGCTGCGGCGGTGGGAACGTCTGTCTCAGCACCCTTGTATGCTGACGACTTCTACCTCTACTATAGCTTCATTGGCATTGCAGCTGCTGAACATCAGCTGCAGGGTGCTATCCGTAAGGCGCAGTCTTTGGCTGTCGCGCATGGCTTCCAGTTTTCGGCTGCCAAGACCTGCGTTATGTCTGCCAGTGATGAACAGTTCACCCTGAGCCGCAGCTTTATCTTGCCGGCAAACTTCTTGCTGTGGTGGAGACACATCACTTTTTGGGTCTGGTTTTCGTTGCCCGGTTGACTTGGCTACCACATATTCGGCAGCTTAAGCAGATGTATTGGCGGCACCTTAATGCTCTGCGATGCTTGAGCCACACCAGGTGGGGCGCCGACTGCTCTACCCTCTTACGGCTCTACCAGGCATTAATCCAGCCCTGTCTGGATTATGGGAGCCTGGCTTATGGTTCAGCATCCCCATCTGTGTTGCGGGTGCTGGACCCAATTCTTCACAGCGGGATCCAACTTGCCACTGGTGTTTTCTGGACCAGCCCTGTGGACAGCATACTTGTGGAGGCAGGTGTCCCTCCACTGCGGTTACGGCGCCAGCGTATACTGGCCGCTTATGCTACACATGTTTGTAGCTTGCCCGGTCATCCTAACTATTGTCTTCTGTTCCCACAATCGGTCGTCCATCTCCCAGAACGTCAGCCCTGGTTGGATTGTACGATCGCAGTCCGCGTCAGAGAGCTTCTCTCCGGGCTTGGGGTTTTCCCTCTTCCACCTCCATTCTGGGCCCCTCTGCGTACAGCACCGTGGTGTGTGCCCCGCCCTTGCCTTCAGCTCGAATTGGCACAGTGCCTGAAGGACTCAGTCCCTCCGGAGGCCTTCCGCCGCCGCTTTTATTCCATCCTAGCCCTGTATCAGGGCTCTGGCGTGTTTTACACTGACGGTTCAATGATTGCTGGTCATGTCGGTTTTGCTCTAACTCTAGGGGACCACTACGAACAACGATCCTTGCCGGCTGGCTGCAGCGTTTTCACTGCTGAGCTGATCGCCATCTTTCGTGCCCTAGAGTATATCCACTCCTGCTCAGGTGAGTCCTCCAATATCTGTAGCGACTCCCTGAGCAGTTTACGAGCTATCGACCAATGTTTCCCTCGCTCTCATCTGGTGATGGCTGTCCAGGAGTCCCTCCATGCTCTTGCCCATTGCGGCCGCTATGTGGTCTTTGTGTGGACCCCAAGCCATGTTGGTATACCCGGCAATGAACATGTTGACTGCCTGGCAAAAGAGGCCACCAGTAAACCATCTCTGGACATTGGCCTCCCGGCGACTGATTTGCGTGCGATCTTACGCCGCAAAGTTTTTGAACTATGGGACACTGAATGGTGCGCCCTGCCTTCACCAAACAAACTTCGGGCCATCATGGAGGATACCGGTGTGTGGTGCTCCTCCTTGCGGGTCTCTCCCGAGGAGTCTGTTGTCCTCTGCCGGCTGTGCATCGGGCATACGTGGCAGACGCACGGCCACCTATTGCGACGTGAGGACCCACCTCTATGTTGCTGCCGATCCGCTTTGACGTGGTCCACATTTTGTTGGAATGCCCACTTTTAGCTGTGCTCAGGCAGACATTCGCACTGCCTGACATGCTCCCTGCCCTTTTAACAAATGACACTGCCATGGCAGGCTTAGTTTTGTGTTTTATTCGGGCAGGGGGTTTTTATCACTCAATTTGAGTGTTTGTTATGTTTCTTTTATGTTGAGTCTGGCCTTTGGCCTATGATTTTAGATTGTGTTTTTAATGTGTTTCTCGGTGGTTGGCTTTTCCTTTTTTTGTCTCTATGGTCGGCCAACCACTGTCACACACTGTGTGATCTTAATTCCTTTTGTCTGGTCTCTGTCTGTCATTCTTGTCCTGTGTATTCTGTCGTCTTTTCCATTGTTCATTTTTATTCTATGTGGATGTTTTTAAGGTTTGGAAAGAGGGACCGATGACCGTAGCAGTCTGGTCCCTTTACTCCCACAAACCAACCAACCAACCGCTATGCATGCCAGCTACTAGCTGATTAATGATTGATACCCAATAACTTGTATTTTTTTCTCCCCTTATGATTTTGTGTTACATTTAAGCATTTCACAAGCATTTTGCTGTGCAGCAAAGCCCTTGCTATACCCTATAAGTTATATCATGTACATATTTTTATAATTTATGCCTTTGTTTTGTTCAATATGCACTTGTATTCTATACTTATGACCCCAGTATGTAAAGGCCCACCACAGCCCTGGATTCTGTATATGTTGCACTATAGCAACACTCCCATTACGTAAGATTCCCCTTCAGTTGTGATACATAGTTTTGTGAGTTAGTGATTCTGGAATCCCATCATGCACCATGATTGTGCCCAGAGCCAGACTGGTATGTTTAGAAGAAAGTGAAGCACCCGTATTACCTAAGATACTCAATAGAGAAGAGTTCAATACTTCCCTGAAGTTGGGAAGACGTGCACTACCCTCTCGCTCCGGAGCGGTATGTGAAATATGTTTTATGATAAGATAAAAGTAATTAAGTTTCACCCAAGTAAGTGAAGAATAGTAGTTCGCACCCCATGTGCGTTTTGCATATTTAAGAGTTCACTCAGATGAACACAAGTTTGGTTATTGTTCACCCTACTTCTTATGAAGTAATTTAATGATGAAGTGAAGATGTTACGACCGAATACGAAAATCAGCACTGCTACCGCTTGCATACAGTGCTCTGCCATGTGAGTGAGAGACAACCACTTGTTTATACAAACAATCACACCCATGACGTAACATGACTGAAGCACCTGCTGAAATAAGCACTAGATTGTTGATGATTAGCACCAATGACATGACGTCATCACCCAAGTGCAGTAATGCGTTGTCTCGTTGAAAATATAGTCAGCAAAAGACTTCCACATAAATGAATGAACATTTTCACTGTACAATGTTGCAGTAGTTCACGCCCTCCTTCTTTTTCATAGCTCACCCTGTTATTTAATGGATTTTGGGAATTTTGTAGTGGTTAACCCCCACGAGTCGTAATCGCCCCTATGGAGACAGAGAACAGTTCCTCCCTTGCCCATGTACTGCACTGGGTTACTACCATTACTTTGAATTGCTCTTCTATTTGTTCCAACCTCAACCATTACTTTGTACCTCCCTCCTCCAGGGCCAAGTGCATTGCACGATGCAGATAGTGCCCAGCTGATTGGGTTATTCTTTCAGTTTTTGCTTTCATAAATTGATCGCCTACCTTTCATCTATACCTCATTGACACATCACAATGAGGCTCGCCTTCATCTGAACCCTGATCGGTAGCCAATGCAACTCAGACATATTGCCTCCCCGCAGAGGGCGGCGGAAGGAAAAAACCCTACGACTAGTGGATATATCACTGCTGAAACAATTTTATTCTGAAACCCGTTACCTGAACTTGTTCTTGATTATACCCAATTCCTATTCTTTAATGTGAGCACCCTTCCAGTTTGCTACGAGTGGGCTGCTCGGCATAAATGGCCAATATGTCGGGCTACCCTGGCGTTGCGATCGCGGACGGCTGTCTGCAAATATACCCAGAAAAAACCCTGCGTTAACTGCAACATAATTTTCTCATTGGCCAAATCCGTTTTCCTTCTAAGCCACAACATCCATTACTAAAGCTTCTGATTCAGCAAATCACTTATGAAACTACTAAATACTGCGAACTCTGCCTATACATTGATTGCAGGCATTGATTAATGCCACCCCACATTTTTGCCTTCATGCTGATCAGGATGATGAGTAAGTGTCTTTTCAGCAAGAGCATACCTCCCCTCCCCCCTCCTTCCTCCACTACCCCGTTGCTTCTAACTTATACCCCTGCAATTCTTTGGAATCATCAGTTTAGACTGCCCAGTGACACAGTGCCCACAAGTCTGTTAACCATCGACTTTTCACCCGCCACTACAACCTTAGGTAATTACTTACTACTTTTTCATCCACTGTAATACTTCCCTTTCGTAACATAACATGGAGCTAACAAGAATTGTTCAATGCTATAGGCAACAGTACTTTATACACCGTACCCCAACCAGTAACAGCCAATATCGTATGTTACGAGTACTTTCGGGTAACCCAGTCCTACCATGCGCTACTCAACGGTAGCAGTTTACTATTTAATAGCGCTCACTGTGATATCACTACCCCCACCGAGGAGGTGTTTGCACAGTTATCTTATGCCCAAAATGTGCAACTCCCTCTTCTCCTGAGGTACTACTGTCATCTGACAATTGGCCATCTCTCCCCAACCACTCACATTCCCAACTGGTCCAATCATTTACTGACCTGGTAAACAAAGAGTCAGGGCAGATTATGCTAGACTATGCCACCGCACATATCAAGGATTGGCACCACCACCACCAGTATCACAGTTGTTTAGTTATTCCTAGTTCTGTATGTACCCCCTTTAATAATTATCCTAATTGGTTTATCCCTATGGTTAGCTTTTAGAAAAGGACTTTCTGCGCATATTCGGTTGCCCCTTCCTTCTGTCCCTGAACAGCAACCTCCTGGGGAATATCACACTTGTCTTGTAATGGGAGCAGGAATGTTCCTTGTTGCCCTTTACTGTAGAAAAATTGCCATGGTCTGATTGCCATGTGGATAGAGAAGAAATAGTAAATGATTAAAATACAATCCCCCACTTATACACTCCGGCGGAAGTTGCAGTGCGCCACAGCGCGACGCTGCCCGCTGCGGCCATCGACCTTCGCCGCTGCCAGCGCTAACAGCTGATCACTGCACCTTGTGCTGCCATTCGCAGTGCCTCACACCACTGCCGCACCATCTGCTGTTGTCCAAATTTTGTCACGCAAGATTTCATTACCACATTATTGCCATTTTTTCAATGTAAATTTAAAAAAAAACCAAAATATATGGTTAAAAGTTTGTAAGGCCATCCTTCACGGAAGCCCCATAGTAACTGTCAATTTGTCCCCCCCCCCCCCCCCCCCCATGCTTCACTCCTGCAGCGGGGAGAAGGGTGTACAGTGGGAGTCGTTACTGAATGGATCTGATAGTATAAAAATTGGATTTGTATTTTTCACTTGATGTTCGTCAGTGCCTTCTGCCTGGCAGCTAGTTGCAGTGAATCAGTCACGTTGCACAAAAACAGACAGAACCACTTTGAAACTCATGTGCTGAACCATCAGCAGCTAAACTCACACGTTGCTGATGAGGTAATGCTACCGAACCGCACGTCTACAACTTGGCTGTCCAATAGGGAGGCTTGGAGGTGGTCAGATGGGGGTGGAACTGCGGCCAACCACCGGGAGTGGACACGCCATCCGCTCTCTTCTGCTGGCAGCTTCCGATGTGACCACGCTCTCCTCTCCTGCTTGCTTGGGCAGCAGCCCATTCAGTTTCGGCGGCTTCTGTAGGCCTGCCTTTCCATTTTACGGCATTAAACAGCCATGCACCTAAAATATGTTTCATTTTTTCACGTCAATGGGTGCCCACTGCTTTCCCTTCCTCGCCAATCCTGACACATTAATAACGGTAAAAATTGAACTGCAAATTTTCATTATTAACAAATGAAGACAGTTTTTGCTGATACATCCACAGGCAAGTACCTATTTCATTTTAACCACACTGAATCTCACATCCATTCCAAAAGCAATATTTGACCATATCACTAACTAGCTGATGAACAATAAAGTTGTAACAAGTAATCTTTTCAGTTGTGGTACAGGGATTTCATTTGCAGGCCACAATGTTACTGCCCGAAGATGAAAGGTATATATGATTCCATTGTTATTAATTTGATCTTTATCATGGCTTTGGTGACTTAAAATCTTTAGTATGTAAGTATATAGTTCTGGCTATACTGGCCATGACCTCCTTCTTCTGTGCAGATGCACACATATTACTCAAATTCTTATGGGACTTGGTAAGAATGTCTTCCACGAGTAAGGAGTGTGTTGAGTAGGAACACTACGAATGTAATGTGTGGAAATATAAGGTGAGAATGGGGGTCTCATGGGAGGCGTGCGTGAGATAGTCCCTGCAGTCACACTATCCTCTGTGCCCTCGTTGGCTCAGATGGATAGAGCGTCTGCAATGTACAATGTAAGCAGAAGATTCCGGGTTCAAGTCCCGGATGGGGCACACATTTTCACCTGTCCCCGTTGATATATATCAACGCTCTTCAGCATATGAAGGTATTAATATATAATTCTAATTTTGACTTAAAAACTTCTCTCTTTCATGTTACTGGAACTTCACCTTCAATTCTGAATCATCTGTTGCATTTTTGTATGCTTCACATGAATTACGCAAGTCTTTTTTAGGTATGAATAATGAAATGTTATATTCATTATTAAAAATTCTTGAATACCTTTTTAAGTTGGTAGATGGTTGGCCTTTCTTTACTTTCTGTCTCGATGGAGAGCTGCCAAACTTTTATTCCTTGCAGTAAAATCACTGTTGGCCTTAGCTCATGTATGATGGCTCTCCACTGTCAGTATTAGATCTGTGTGTTGCCTTACAGAGTCTTTAATTAATGGACTAATTTGTCTGTTATACCCATGTTTTCTCCTCCTTTCACTGCCTATGAAACGTATGAATGGGCCTGTCATGAATGCCGAACATGTTTAAAAAAACTGTTTATAGACATTTAGCTTTGAATCTTTATAATAAAGATAAAATGCACCTTTAAGGTAAAATGCATGTTTCATTTTAGAGTACTTATTTGGACATTGAAACTATACTTGAGAAGCACTTGCTCAATGTTTCCAGCTATCAAAGAATGTTGTTCCTCCAAATCACCTGTGCTGTCGTGGTCTTCAGTCTGAGGACTGGTTTTGATGCAGCTCTCCATGCTACTCTATCCTGTGCAAGCCTCTTTGTCTCCAAATAACTACTGCAACTTACATCCTCCTGAATTTGCTTAATGTATTGATTTCTTGATCTCCCACTGTGATAGTGTTGAGGATCAGTGGACAAACCATCGTACAATATGCATTAGATGAGTATGTGCCAAGCAATATCGTAAGAGATGGAAAAGAGCCACCGTGGTACAACAACTGAGTTAGAAAACTGCTGTGGACGCAAAAGGAACTTCACAGCAATCATAAACATAGCCAAAGCCTTGCAGACAAACAAAAATTACGCGAAGCGAAATGTAGTGTGAGGAGGGCTATGTGAGAGGCAATGAATTCGAATGTAAAGTTCTATGTACTGACTTGGCAGAAAATCCTAAGAAATTTTGGTCTTATGTCAAAGCGGAAGGTGGATCAAAACAAAATGTTCAGACACTCTGTGACCAACATGGTACTGAAACAGAGGATGTCAGACTAAAGGCCGATTCAATCCCGCATCCGGCCATCCTGATTTAGGTTTTCCATGATTTCCCTAAATCACTCCAGGCAAATGCCGGGATGGTTCCTCTGAAAGGGCACGGCCGACTTCCTTCCCCATCCTTCCCTAATCCGATGAGACCGATGACCACACTGTCTGGTCTCCTTCCCCAAAACAACCAACCAACTAAAGGCCGAAGTAAAAATGTCTTTTTCCAAAGCTGTTTCACAGAGGAAGACTGCACTGTAGTTCCTTCTCTAGATTGTCGCACAGATGACAAAATGGTAGATATCGAAATAGACAACAGAGGGATAGAGAAACAATTAAAATCGCTCAGAAGAGGAAAGGCCGCTGGACCTGATGGGATACCAGTTCAATTTGACACAGAGTATGCGAAGTAACTTGCTCCCCTTCTTGCAGCGGTGTACTGTATATCTCTATAAGAGCGTAGCGTTCCAAAGGATTGGAAAAGGGCACAGGTCATCCCCGTTTTCAAGAAGGGATGTCAAACAGATGTTCAGAACTATAGACCCATATCTCTAACGTCGATCAGCTGTAGAATTTTGGAACACGTATTATGTTCAAGTATAATGACTTTTCTGGAGACTAGAAATCTACTTTGTAGGAATCAGCATGGGTTTCAAAAAAGATGATTGTGTGAAACCCAGCACGCACTATTCGTCCACGAGACTCAGAGGGCCATAGACATGGGTTCCCAGGTAGATGCCATGTTTGTTGACTTCCGCAAGGCATTCGATACAGTTCCCCACAGTCATTTAATGAACAAAGTAAGAGCATATGGACTATCAGACCAATTGTGTGGTTGGATTGAAGAGTTCCTAGATAACAGAACGCAGCATGTCATTTTCAATGGAGAGAAGTCTTCTGAAGTAAGAGTGATTTCATGTGTGCCGCAGGGCAGTGTTGTAGGACCGTTGCTATTAACAATATACATAAATGACCTTGTGGATATTCCCATGTTTCTTCTAAATCTTCCTTTTTTTTTAATAGCCACAATGCTAAATTTGCTCCTTCAGTGTCCCTACCTTTGCTGAAACTGAACTAATCTTCTCCCAATGTACTTCCAATTTTGCCCTCCATTCTTCAATAATTAACTGCTATGTTTTTCTGAGACATTTGTAAGCCAATTGTGCAGAAACTTTCATATGTACCAATTCTTGCTTGCATAGAAAGAATAAAAATTAAATTATTTTCATAATCTCATACAACTCCCCTAGTTTCTCTCACTCATTTCTTTGGTCTGATGCCTATAAGAGTTCCTCATCATCATTTTCAATTGGCTCAATTTCTATAAAGCTTCTCCAAGTTTCATTTCCATCAACTTACCTAATTTCTGCTTCCATTACCCAGTCACCTTTCTTATCTCTTCACCATTCCCCTTGTTCTTTACTCCAAAACGTGATTTTTATTTGTCTATGTGCAGAATTTATATTACCATGTTTCGATTTTGTGTCAATTCTTCTTTAACTATTCTACATTTCTGGCTAACTTCATGTCTGAGAAAGCTACATTTTTGCTGTACACTTTCAACATTTTTACATTTTTGTTGTTTTTTTATGAATTCCAGTATATCACCTGTTATCTATGGTTGCCTTTTTCAGTCCTAATGTTTTTCTGCTGCCTGTACTGCACCATTTTTAATGTCATTACATTGTTTTTCCTTGCTAATAACACTGCAAAGTATCACTGTTTCTTTTATCACCAAGGAGTCAGAGTTTTTGGTTCATTCACTTTCAAGGTTCTTTTATGTAATGCCTTGAATTTCAATTGACATTTCGATAAGCCATTTGCTATAAATAATAGGTATCTGGAACTTACTTGTACAACTAATACAAAGTAGTACATATGTTTTTGTAATCTTATTTCTCAAATTCCATATTGATGTATTTTGCAGATACAATTGTCTTCTGATTGTGGATACAGTAGTAGGAGTAGGTGGAGTTCCAATGTTTGTTGACAAATGGGACATCGATATTGCTTTTGCTGGCTCACAGAAGGCACCTGGAGGACCAACTGGTCTTGCACCAATTACGTTTGGTCCTCATGCAGTGTAAGTAGAAACCAAATTTTCTTTGTATTTCATTTTCCTGTATATTTCAAATAAGCATGTACAATAAGTGCAGGGAACATTGTCTGGAAGCTTAAATTCTGCATTGTGGAGTTGGGCACAAACTGTTTTTGTTGTGTGAGAATGCAAGGAGATAGGCTGCCATGAGTAAACAGTTAACAGTTGTATTGGCCACACTCAACAACCTTTGTAATATTAACTGCAGCAGCACTGAGAGCACCTATGGTTACGAATGTGACACTTTTGGTGCATCTGGCATTGCCTCTGATCTCTCATACTACTGCGTGTTTTGATAAGCATGGTTTGGAAATTTTGTCTTTGCCCACACTGGGACACTGGCAGACATTGAGTGGGAACTATGATTCTCTGAACAAAAGATGAAAGTAAGTATTGGCTCCACAGCTGTCACCTTACACGTCACCAATAGATACAAAGCTCTGTCCATTGTTGAAAGCATATCTGAGCCAGGAAAGGATTCCTCATTTGTCTGGACTTCTGACCATCTTCCTGTACCTTTGACCACCTTCACACAAAGTCTGGAGAAGCTCAGAAAGTTGGTCATTAAGCAAGTGATGGTTCCACTGAGGGAAATAGCTGGCAGTTTGAAAAGGGAGACTAATGTGCACTAGGCATTACATCTGCTGCCTGTGTCCAAAAGCCTTCTTCATTTTCAGTACATAACTGGCTGAACTGATGAAGATAGCTAGCTTGTAATTTGAAGCTTCATACCCTGAATCAGCTGTGGTGCTCTTGTTTGTAACATTGAGGGCTGAAACCAAATCCTCAGAAGAGTCTGCAATTATCTTTGATTGGATTTCTTGATCTTCCATAGGTCATGTGTGCACTAGTCACAGGAGCTACTCAGCTAGCAGGGTATGTGTGGCATGAACATAGAGATTTCTTAGACTACAGGAGCTCAGTGTTGAGTTAAGCACAGTATTCAGAAAGCACATTAATCGCAGAGAAGAACATTATTCACGGAAAATCAAAAGAGTAAATGTTAATTAACTGAGGGGCATTCCGTGGTAGGGTCCCAGAAATATTCTCAATACTAACTCTAATACCCACATAGTCACAGGAACAGAATGCTGGTTGGAACCAGAAATGGGCAACAGTGAAATCTCAGAGTTACAATTGGAACACAAAACATCAGTGGTGGGATAGGCACTTATTGCCATAAAGAAAGTCATAATATCTAGTGAAGTTACAGCAGGCTCTGAATGAGAAGCAACCAAGGCTAAGGTAAGTGTCAAAACTGGCTGAAACATGGTAGTCTGATGCTTTTATAGGTACCTGCCTGAGGAGTTGAAAAAGCTAGCCAGCTATAAACTGGGAAACTTACATAAAGTGAACAGCTTCCATGCCCAGGTATTTTTATGGCAACACTACTTCTCTTTACATTCCTCGACAGTTAGTTAGAAAATTAACTCATTATGGTAACACCTTAGATCTCCCAGTAGCTATGAAAATCAAAATTAATGTAAGAATAACAGTGTGAAAACATTCAAAGAATCTGAAAAAAAATTCAGCCAATCAGTGTGACAAAAAGTTCTAAGAAGTTTTGACCTTACCATAAGTTCAGTAAATTGATCAAAGTTATTTATACAGTTACTCAGTGGTCATGCACCAAAATGAAGGGTGGAATAGAGGTGGGCTCAATACTGAGTACAATCTTCCACAGTTATTTCACTGTGAAAATCATAATACAATCCCTCCTTTCAATCCTCACACAAATGCTGAAATCATAGATATTGAAAAGTGATCATGAAATAGAAAATCAACTAGTCCCTCAGCAGAATAAGGTCACTGAACCTGTTGCAATCCTATAGAATATTATGCAGGTTATTAAAAAAATGCTCCACTCCTTACAGCAGTTTTCAAACACTGCTTTAGAAAAAATTGCTCCAGGTGATTGGTCTAAGACTCAGCAGACTCCTGTTTTCAAGAAGAGACATTGCACATGTATGTAGAAGAGTAAGTTAATAACAAAGAAATCAATCAGTTGTAGAACTGCGAAAGAAGTTTTATGCACCCACATTATGATTTTTACAGAGACCTAAAATATCTTCTGTAGAAGTAAACATGGGTTCTTCAAACAGCAGCATTGTGAAACTCAATTAATTATGTTCATACATGAGATTCAGAAGTCAATAGATACCAGTGCTCAGGTTGTTCAATTTTCCTTGGCTTTCAGAAGGCATTTTAGACAATTATTCACTTTCACCTATTGAACAAATTACAAGCTTACAGAACATCATATCGACTTTGTGACTGGATTCAGGACATACTGATAGATGGAACTCAATACATTAATCCTAAGATCGGAAGTTCACTGAGGCTTTTTGCGGATGATGCTGTGGTATATCGAGAGGTTGTAACTATGGAAAATTGTACTGAAATGCAGGAGGATCTGCAACAAATTGAAGCATGGTGCAGGGAATGGCAATTGAGTCTCAATGCAGACAAGTGTAATGTGCTGCAAATAAATAGAAAGAAAGATCCTTTATCATTTAGCTACAATATAGCAGGTCAGCAACCGGAAACAGTTAATTCTATAAATTATCTGGGAGCAGGCATTAGGAGTGATTTAAAATGGAATGATCATATAAAGTTGATCGTCGGTAAAGCAGATGCCAGACTGAGATTCATTGAAAGAATCCTAAGGAAATGCAGTCAGAGAACAAAGGAAGTAGGTAACAGTACACTTGTTCGCCCACTGCTTGAATATTGCTCACCAGTATGGGATCCATATCAGGTAGAGTTGATAGAAGAGATAGAGAAGATCCAACGGAGAGCAGTGCGCTTCGTTACAGGATCATTTAGTAATCGCAAAAGCGTTATGGAGATGACAGATAAACTCCAGTGGAAGATTCTGCAGGAGAGACACTCAGTAGCTTGGTACAAGCTTTTGTTGAAGTTTTGAGAACGTACCTTCACTGAGGAGTCAAGCAATATATTGCTCCCTCCTACATATATCTCGCGAAGAGACCATGAGGATAAAATCAGAGAGATTAGAGCCCACACAGAGGCATACCAACAATCTTTCGTTCCATGAACAATACGAGACTGGAATAGAAGGGTGAACCGATAGAGGTACTCAAAGTACCCTGCGCCACAGACAGTCAGGTGGCCTGCGGAGTATGGATGTAGATGTAGATGTAGAATGTGTCCTATCAGCTAATCCTTTCTTCTTGTCTGGCTGTGCTACGAATTACTTTTCTCCCCAATTCTTCTCAGTACCTCCTCATTTGTTAGGTTATCTACCCATCTAATCTTCAGCATTATTCTGTAACACAACATTTCAAAAGATTCTATTTTCTTCTTATCTAAACTGTTTGTCATCCATGTTTCACTTCCATACATGGCTATACTCCACACAAATATTTTCAGAAAAGACTTCATAACACTTAAATCTGAATTAAATGATGACAAATTTCTCTTCTCCAGCAATGCTTTTCTTGCCATTGCCAACATACATTTTACATCCTCCCTTCTTTGGCCAACATCAGTTATTCTGCTGCCCAAACAGCAGAACTCATCTACTATAAAGTAGTAGATGACTCATTTCCTAAAGTATTAGATTACTCATTTCCTAATACAATTTCCTCAGCGTCATCTGATTTAATTTCACTACATTTCACTATCTTTGTTTTGCTTTTGTTGATGCTCATCTTATATCCACCTTTCAAGACACTAACCATTCCATTCAACAGCTCTTCCAGGTGGTTTGCTGTTTCTGACAGAATTGCAATGTCACTGGCAAACCTCAAAGTTTTTATTTCTTCTCCAGGAACTGTAATTTCTTCTCCAAATTTTTCTTTGGTTGTCTTTAGAACTTTCTTAAAGTATAAGTTGAATATCATCAGGGATACATTACACCTGACTCACTCCCTTCTTAATCATTGCTTACTTTTCATGCCCCTCGACCCTTATAACTGCCATCTGATGTCTTTTACTTCCTGTATTCTACTTCTGCTACCTTTAGAATTTCAAAGAGATTATTTCAGTCAATATTGTCAAACATAGAATTGCTTTACCATAACCTATCTCCTTCGATAAGTCATAGCGTTAGTGTTGCCCCATGTGTTCCTACATTTCTCTGGTATCCAAACTGATCTTCCCTGAGGTCAGCTTCTACCAGTTTCTCCATTCTTCTGTAAAGAATTCATGTTAATATTTTGCAACCATGACTTATGACCTGTCTGCACCAGCTTTCTTTGGAATTATAATGGTTATATTCGTCTTGACATCTGAGGATATTTCGCCTGTCTCAAACATCTTGAACACCAAATGAAAGAGTTTTGTCGTGGGTGGCTCTCCCCAGGCGATCAGTAGGTCTGATGGAATGCTATCGACTACTGCGACCTTGTTTTGACTTAGGTCTTCCAGTGCTCCATCTAATTCTTCTTGCAGTATCACATCTCCCATCTCATCTTCATATAAATCCTCTTCCATTTCCATAATATTGCTTTCAAAGTCATCTCCTTCCACCTTTCAGCTTCTCCTCCTTGGCTTAGGACTTCTTTTCTGTCTGAGCTCTTGATACCCATACCAATGCTTCTCTTTTCTCCAAGAGGCTCTTTAATTTTCCTGTAGGCATTATCTGTCTTTCCCCTAATTATATATGCTTCTAAATCCTTACATTTGTCCACTAACACCCATAAAATATTGAAAATCACTGTTCTCTTTTCCTCAACTAACTTGGTACTGCTTGGAGTCTACAGTTTGATGTACAAGTTAGGAGTAATTTTCTTTCAGAAAACACTTTTTTAGGCTTTGAGGAAGAGAGACATATTCTTTACATGAGTTGCGATGGCGCTTTTAAATTTCTTTCATCCAAGCAGATTTTTTAGAGTTCTTTTTTTTTGTTGGGCTTTGTTGATTTTTGCCAATGTATTTTCCTGGTCATTGTGTCAAGAAGATGAGGGCAGTAAAAAAAACTAGTCCCCAGTATATGTGAAGACGTTGACTGGACATCAGATACTAGAGGTATACAAACCATAGTTAAGGGGATAGTGTCAAGTTGGAAACATTCTTATCCTCTGCCTCAGACGGAAAGTCTTCTATATCTGAAGACTCCCTTTCTGAAGAAACTTCATACTTTGGATCACAGTCGGAGTCATGGCCAGGTGGTGATGACCTATCACTGTCTTCATTACAGCTTTGTATAGAAGAACTCATGCGTATGTGTTCTTTTCAGAGAGGTCCCACAGTGAGCTCTGAGTGGGCTGCACTTTCTCAAAATGACTCTTGTATCACTTGAAGCGTGAACTTCACCTTAATAGGAAGATAAATTTCCAGTCACAGCATTTTGATCAGTACCTTCAGTTTGTTCCCTTGTAGCTTCACAGTTTCCCTCAGAAATTGTAGATCCCATGTTACTTGACTTGATTAGCTTTCGTGATATGGCTACCTGCACTGTGATGTGGCTACCTGCACTATCATTTTCCCATGAGATGAGAAAGTCATTTTCAGTCTGTGTAAACAGAAAAAAATATATTTATAATTTTACTTAATTTCAAAACATAATGATAAATACATAACACAATAATTAAATATTACGATAATGAAAATCGAAATTGTAGTACTCATACTAACAGAAATAACAATAACTGGAGACTTCATGGTTACGTTCCTGAAAGATATTCAAAATGTGACATTCTCAATTTAAAATGGAGCAATAAAATGGTTATCTCACAAGCAAGAGAAGTGTTCTCAACAGATAAGTAAGATCCTCAGCCACCTGTGTAATAGCTCTCTGGAACAGGGCATTTTCCCTGATAGACTGAAATATGCTATTGTTATACCTTTGCATAAAAAAGGGGATAGATCTGATGTCAACAATTACCATCCAATCTCCCTTCTAACAGCTTTATCCAAAATTTTTGAGAAAGTAATGTATTCAAGAGTAGCTTCACATATGTGTAAAAATGAAGTACTAACAAAATGTCAGTTTGGTTTCCAGAAAGGTTTTTCAACAGAAAATGCCATATATGCTTTCACCAATCAAATTTTGAATGATCTGAATAACTGAACACCACCTATTGTGATCTCTCAAAGGCTTTTGATTGTGTAAATCATGAAATTCTGCTAGACAAGCTCAAGTATTGTGGCATGAGTGGGACAGTGCACAAATGGTTTAATTCGTACCTAACTGGAAGAGTGCAGAAAGTTGAAATCAGCAGTTCTCATAATATGCAAAGATCAGCACATTCCTCAAACCGGGGAACTTGGGTCGGTCTTGGGTCCTTTGTTGTTCTTAATATATATTAATCACTTGCCATTCTATATTCATGAAGAGGCAAAGATAGTTCTCTTTGCTGATGATACAAGTATAGTAATCGCACTTGACAAACAAGAATTAACTGATGAAATTGTCAATAATGTCTTTCAGAAAATTACTAAGTGGTTCCTTGTAAACGGACTCTCGCTGAATTTTGATAAGACACAGTGAATAGTGTTTTATTCATCTCATAACATACAATTTCTAATCATATGATTAGTGTACAGGAGACACATCAAAAAATGGATAACACAACTTAGGCCTAATTGATACAAAGAATTTTAACATTAATATAAACTTTTATTTTTCTTTCCTCCCTTTTGTGAAGGACAGCTACATTTACACACAAGACTATATGTAAATTTATCCTGCTCAAATGTTCAGTTCATCCTTCATGAACTCCTCAACAGTGTAGTAGCAGCGTTTGACAAGTATATCATATAGCTTTGTTTTCAGTGTCTCTAGCTTCATACTCAGAACATTCTTTCCTTTTAGCTTGTTATTGATTTTCATTGCCATATACTGAGGAGACTGCGCATATAGGTTTAACCGATGAGTGGGAAGCATAAAATTGTCTTTGTTTCTTGTGTTATATGAGTGACTGAAACAGTTTTTCTCGAATAATATCATAGATGTATAAGGAGGGAACTGTTAATAACTGTTGTTTATCAAATAGTGGGCGACATGATGTCCTCGGATGGGCGGTACACATGTTCCTTATTATTCTTTTCTGTAGCTTTAGTATGCGCAATATATTGCTTGAATTTCCCCAAAAAATAATACCGTACCTTACAACTGATTGAAAGTAGCTGTGGTATGCAATTTTCCTTGTATTCATGTTTGTTGCACCAGCTAATATTTGCATAGAAAATGCAAAGCTACATAATTTGTTTAACAGGTAGTCAACATGTTTATTCCAATTTAAATTTTTATCTAGGTTTAACCCTAAAAACTTTACAGAATCTACTTCTTCTATATCCTGATTTTTATGAGTTATTTTAATTTCTTGGGGCTTTGACTGTTTTGTTCTGAACTGGACTATGTGGGTTTTGGGGATGTTCAATCTTAATCCATTCAGTTGGAACCATGTTTCTAGTTTGTTCATTGTGTTTATTATGTAGAGAGGGATGTTTTCTGGCTCCTGGTTTTCAATTAATACAGATGTGTCATCTGCAAATAAAATCGATGTAGCATTTATATTGTTCGGTAAATCATTAACATAGAACAAGAACAAAATAGGTCCTAGAATCGAGCCTTGACGGACGGACACCTTGGGCTACTGTTTTCCATTTTGAATAGTAATTTGCTGCATTTGATGAGACAATCACTCTTTGTTTCCTATTTGATAAGTATGAAGTAAGCCAATTTAGAACATTACCCTTGATCCCATACTTGTCAAGCTTATAGATAAGCAGTGCATGATTTACAGAGTCAAAGGCTTTTGTGAGATCACAAAAGATTCCTGCAACTTTATTATGGTTGTCTAATGATGTGCTGATCTTGTCGATAAACTTGTTAATTGCATCAGTAGTACTTTTGCCACGCTGGAAACCAAATTGGTTTTCCGTAATAATATCATATTTCTCGATAAAATTTCGAATCTGCATAGCAGCAGCATTTTCAAAGATTTTTGAAAGGACTGGAAGGAGGGAGATGGGACGATAATTCCCCATATCCTCTCTTGACCCTTTTTTGAGCAACGGTTTTACTTCCGCATACTTCAGCACCTCTGGGAAGCTTCCTTGTTCAAAGGATTGGTTTATTATTTTAGATAGTGGGTATCCTATTATTTTACACACAAATTTAAGGACTTTTGCTGGTATTCCATCCCAACCTGCAGAATTTTTGTTTTTTAGTTTTAATATAATTTTTTCTACATCTATTGTTGAAACTGTTTTGAATTTTGTGAGGCATTCAGAATTATGATTTAGTCCAAAGGGACATACATTGTTCCCATAATCTGCAACATTAACATCTGGTTTCACTACATTAATGAAGAACTCATTGAAGTATTCTGAAATTTGAGCCGGATTTACAGTGATCTCATATTCAAGCTTAATTGTACTAATTCCATGTCTAGGGGCTTTGACACCTAATTCGTGTTTTACAACTGACCACACTGCCTTTGATTTATTCTCGTGTTTTAAGATTAAGTTATTATTTGTCATTTGCTTTGCTGCTTTGACAACTTTCTTAAATGTACTTTTGTATCTTTTAACATACAGTTCTGTACAGTAAATGGTATGACACCATTAATAAATATAGACCTTAATCAGAAGCATATAGCTAAGGTAGAATATTCAAAAATTTTAGGTGTGTCCATTGATGAGAGATTAAATTGGAAGAAACACATTGATGATCTGCTGAAACGTTTGAGTTCAGCTACTTATGCAATAAGGGTCATTGCAAATTTTGGTGATAAACATCGTAGTAAATTAGCTTACTACGCCTATTTTCACTCATTGCTTGCATATGGCATCATATTTTGGGGTAATTCATCACTGAGGAATAAAGTATTTATTGCACAAAAGCGTACAATCAGAATGATAGCTGGTGTCCACCCAAGATCATCCTGCAGACATTTATTTAAGGATCTAGGGATATTCACAGTAGATTCTCAGTATATATACTCTCTTATGAAATTTGTTATTAACAACCAAACCCAATTCAAAAGTAATAGCAGTGTGCATAACTGCAATACTAGGAGAAAGGATGATCTTCACTATTCAAGATTAAATCTAACTTTGGCACAGAAAGTGGTGAATTATACTGCCACTAAAGTCTTTGGTCACTTACCAAATAGTATCAAAAGTCTGACAGATAACCAACAAGTATTTAAGAAGAAATTAAAAGAATTTCTGAATGACAACTCCTTCTACTCCATAGAGGAATTTTTAGATATAAATTAAGAAAAAAAAGAAAAAAAAACAAACAAAAAATTATAAAAAGTAAAAAAAAAACAAAAACAAAAAAAAAAATAAAAAAGTTGTTATATTAACTTAATTATGTTGTTAAATTAACTTAATTATGTCATGTAGTGGAAAATTTGACTCGTTCCACATCATTATGAAATATCGTATTCATGATCCATGGAACTAGTATTAATCTAATCTAATCTAAGATTGATCTTGCCAACAGTCCAGTTTTAAACAGAACAGTATTGTTTTTACATAAAAACTGTGGTGTCCGGTCGAATGTTGCGGCCGCACCTCAAATATCCGATTTCGGGCCTCCCTAAATTAGGCTAAAGTCATACTTCTAATTTCATAAAAAAAATTTTACAGAAGAAAACTAATGAAATGGAGTCAATTAGACTTTTTAGATTATTGTTTGGCTTCAATATTTCTTATCAGATTGTGTCACAAGGTGAGAGCATTGTGGATCTGTCACAACAAATTCCAATGTATTTTAATATAAGTTTGTGCCTTCATTTGTTTGACAAGCCGTGTCAAAGCGGCTTTGTATTTTTACCATGGCATCCATTGTCATCAAGTCATTTAAACACTGCTCCAATAAGAATTAACTAGGAAAGACAGACCAATAAAAGCTTGTATTTTCTTATGACAGCTGCATGTCACTTCCACATGGACAATAAAGCAGAGTTACAGTACCAGTTTAGGTCTATTTGTTCCTCTGCATAGTTATATCATATAGAAGCAAAACACAACAAGCAAAACAGGCCGTGTCAATATTGCATTTTCAGTTTATTATTGGTACTTGCAATAAAGACCTACTAATTTTAAAAGAAATACCACAGTGGAACAAATGAACACGCCCAATATTGAAGTATTTTGTTGCCGCTCTATTGGGTGAACCGCACACAGCATGCATTTCTTTAAAATTGAAGTGTTTAAGAACAGCATTGTGGTGACTGAGTAATACATGTATGTACTGGTATATAACATCGTATTATAGTGAGCTTCTCAAATGCAGTAGGCTTAAAAAAAAAAAAAAAGCTGTGAGTGTCATTTCAGTGACAAATGGCTACAAGAAACAGACTTTTCGGGGTGACTTTCATTTCATTTCATTTTCATTTCATGTTATTATCTTCCTGTAAGTCGTTTACATGATGCAGGAATTGTCACAACAAAGTTATCATACAAGTACAAGTACTACAAACATAATAATAGAATATCACTTTCAAGGCATTTTTAAAAGTACAAGTTTAGACATAAAAATTAAAATTTTTGGCAATAAATTTACACAAAATCAAAGTACTCATCTATATTATAATTTTTAAGCTCAGTCTTAAATATTGCTTCATCTATTACTTTCTTCATGTACACTGGCAGAGCATTGTAAAGTTTTATGCCAAAATAACTGACATGCTTTTGGGTCTGTGTTGTCCTTACCCTTTCTACATACAAATTCTTATGACTTCTAGTATTAAGACTGTGGTAGTCCTCATTTGTATGTAGATTTTTCATTTGTGCTCTTGTAGACAGAATGCTTTTAAATATATACAGTGATGGAATTGTGAGTGTAGTTGTTTGAAAAGAGGCCTATTATGAGTTCTTGGAGAATTATGTGTTATGATTCGTATAGCTCTTTTTGGAAATTTGAAGATATCTATTAAGCTTGATTTAGTTTTACCACAGAACACTATGCCGTAAGACACGATGGCCTGAAAGTAAGCAAAATACACTAGTCTAGTACAGTCTGTGCTGCATACTCTAGATAATATCCTTAATGCAAAACATGCCAAATTGAGCCTGTGGGATAAATACTTGAGATGCACTTTCCAGCTTAAGTTTTGATCAATGTGCATTGCACACTCTGTCTCCTTATCAAATAGTTTTAACTGGAGGCCCATATCGTGGGTTGCTTTGCCATACTGTATATAATTTGTTTTACTTAGATTAAATGTTAGCTCATTAGCATTAAACCATTGTTGTATGTATTTCAGGACCATGTCAGTTGTGGTGTTTAATGATTTTTTATCGTCACTTATAATTATGGTCATGTCATCTGCGAACAATATTATTTTGGTAGAAATATTTGGATTTTTTATGTCATTTATATAAATCAAAAATAATAAGGGACCAAGAATGCTGCCCTGTGGGATGCCTATATCCAATTTCTTTGCGTCTGAAACCCACTTGATTTTCTGAGTTTTATGTTCTGTGATGATTTCTACCACTTGAGTTCTATCGTGAATGTAAGATTCAAACCATTGCCTCACAACTTCCCTTACACCTATTGCCTCTATCCTGTTTAACATAAATTGGTGATTTACTGTATCGAAAGCTTTAGATAGATCTAAGTTAATTCCCACTACACATTTTTTTAGTGTTGAGATTCCTGACAATCTCTTCAGTATATGCTTGGATAGCTGATTCTGTGCTGTGGCCCAGGTGAAAGCCATGTTGATTGCAGTTCAGAAGTTTATAAGCATCTAAGTAATTTATGAGCCTGGTTTTCATTAATTTATCTAGAATTTTGAAAAATGATTGGAGAAGGGATATTGGTCTATAATTTTCTACCTTGTTTGGATCTCCTTTTTTAAATAGAGGTCTAACCTTTGAGAATTTCAACCTCTTAGGAAACACCTTTGCTGAAAGAGAAATTGGCAATATGTACCAGGGGCTTTATAATTTGTTGTGCAACTTTTTAATTATTGACACAGGCACTTCATCCACACCTGCAGACATTTTTGATTTTAGACTCTTCATCACCTTTAATATTTCATTATCATTTGTGTGAGTTAACAATGTACTACTGTCTACTTTTGGGGCTGTTAATTTCTCATGTTTAGTGAAGTTTTTACTTAATGATAAAGGTACACTTAAAAAGTAATTATTTATATAATTTGCCAGAGTTTCATCTTTTAATTCCATATTTTCACTATTTTTAAGTACTATTTCCTGATCCTTGAGGCCCTTACCTATTTCCATTTTCACAATTTCCCAAATAGTTTTTGATTTATTACCCAATCTTCTTATTAATTTATCATTACGTGATAATTTTGCTTTTGTAATACTTTTCTGTATATTTTTTGTAGTTTGTTGCATGTTCTTTAACCCTGGGGTCAGTACAACTTTCCAGTTTATAGTTAAGCATTTTCATGGTCCTGGAGGAATTTTTAATACCTGTTGTGATCCAGCAGTTAGCATGTAAATGCGCATATGAGTTTGTTTTGACAAGTTTTTTAGGAAAATACGTTTCAAAATTCAACAAAAAGAGGGAAGAAAAAACATTATATGGTACATTTGTGCTAGTTTGTGACAGTATTTCAGCCCGTGATTGGTTAATCGCTGTATTTATGAAGTGACTGCAACTATTTGTGGAGATGGTTCTTTTTGTACATTTGATATGAACTATTTTTGGTCACAGGGGCTATGGGAAATTTAAGGATGAGTGCATTGTGATCAGGTATTCCTAGGTCAACGTTTATTACATCTGTATCTATGGCATCTATATTTGTGAAAATATTACCTATGAGACTTTATGAAGAGTTTGTTACTCTTGTAGGGTTAGTTATGTGTGGATGCAAGTTGAAGCTCTGTAAAATGTTCAGGAACTGATCTTTGGATGCACCTTCAGTCAATAAGTTGACATTAAAATCTCCACTTATAATTATTGTTGATTTTTTATCATGTAATATATTGAGCAATGCCTCTGACATTTCTAAAAATTTCAGGATCACCACATGGTGATCTGTACATTGACATTGTTATTAATTTACTCATTTGCTTATTCAGCTGTATTGCTGCAGTCTCAAAATGTTTTCTTCGCTCAAGGATTCAGTTACAGCCATATTTTTAACATTTACTCCAAGTTTTACATAAATGCAAACACCACCACGTCTTGTTTCCTTCCTGCAATAATGATTTACTAATTTGTATGGGGAAATACAAATATTTTCTAGTTCATAACACTTGCACCAATGTTCTTGAATACAAATACAACCTATACTACCTTCACTGGCTGCAATCTCAAGTTCTAATATTTTATTTTTAATGTTTTGTATATTAAGGCTCATTATTAAAATTATATTGAGAGAGGAGTTTGTAGTTATGCTTCCCAATGCTACTGGCTGTTCGTTGTTGAGGCTGGGTTCCAGAAATCCTTAAGAATTACATGTTTCATGCTCCTTGTATTTCTTACCCGTGGAGGTGCCACCATACTTGTATCTGTTGTTGTAGCTGCTGTTTCAGTGGATGCTGGAGATGTTTCTGAAGCTGATGTTTCTGTGGATGTTGGAGATGCTGCTAGTTTTGATGCTGAATCCGTTTTTGTAACTGATGTTCGAACTGATACTGGAATCTTTGCTGAGACTGTAGTTTTATTTAAAACTGGAACTATGGTTGGCACTGACGTTACTGTGGATGTTGAAGCTGCGAATGAAGCTGATAAATGATGCTTTGATGGTGTTGATTTTTCTTCTGTTGATGATGTCTGAGTGGCATTTTGTACCACCGGTCTTGCCTCTGTTCTTCTGATTGCTAGACTAGTCACAGATGGTGTGCTTGATTTTGAACCTGCTGGAGAAGGTGGTACATCTGCTGCTGGTGATAATGGTTCAGCTGTTTTTGATGATTTTGACACCACTGACGAGTTGACTGATTTGGCTGCAGTACTGGACGACTTCTAACGTCGAAGAATCTTCTGTTGCAACCAATGATTGTGGGACATCAGCTCTTCCTGTTTCCACTATTGTTGATACTGTAATAAAGTCGTTTTCAGACTGTGTGATAGTGTTTTGTACTACTTTTGACTCTTTAATAGCATTCGATATTTCAGCAATCATGGCTTCTTTCCCTTTCATGTTTCTGTAAAGTCCACGCTATGTAAAATGCTCTTTGCAATCGCTATTTATCCTAACATATGTAGCATTAGGATAACCTCGACATATCTTGGCGAAAAGTCTCTTGGCGGTAATAATCTCAGTATTCCAGCAAGAGTTTTCCTTGAGATCATACCTATGAGGGATACTGACGACAAAAAATTTCACTTCAGGCATTTGACAAATTACTTGCTTTAAAACTGTTAGCCGGCCGATGTGGCCGAGCGGTTATAGGCACTTCAGTCTGGAACCGCGCGACTGCTACGGTCGCAGGTTCGAATCCTGCCTCGGGCACGGATGTGTGTGATGTCCTTAGGTTAGTTAGGTTAAGTAGTTCTAAATTCTAGGGGACTGATGACCTCAGATGTTAAGTCCCATAGTGCTCAGAGCCATTTGAACCATTTGATTTTTTAAAACTGTTGCAGCACGTTTAGTTTCATTGTGGTATATATCGCTGGCGCCTCCAATTAGGCCTACTGCACATGTGCTGCCAATCGTCATAGATTATTTACAGTTATTTAAAACGCCACATAGTGGCGCTCCTGGTTTGATTATGCTTGTTACCTTGAATCCTGTTTTATTATAACTCATAATTTCGAAACAAGATGAGTATATTGGATGTTGTAAAACATGCCGTGTAAGTTTTACTGTGAAATATGACTCACAAGGGGAAGGCCTCACACACGGCCAACCGATTCGGCTCAAATTTGGCAGGTCGCTTGTGTACAACCTAAAACGAAGGAATCTAAGATATTTTGGGTCAACACCCCAGACGAGCTAATTACTACAAACTACATACAGTACTCGTCATATGTTACTTACGGAAGAATAATGTATTCATTCACAAAACGTATTTCATTCGGCGCATTAACGATGGCAAAATCGCTACATGTATCCGTGAGGTTCACGGCAGCCTAATGACGGAAAACAACTATTTCCGATTGACTTCTATAAGGCTTGTGCTGGACACCTTCACTTCAAGCGTCGCGCAGTTGGCTATCTGTGATCCCTCGTGAGGAATTCGCAGCACTCTTACTCGGAGTTGTTTTCATGTGACAAGGCTTAAAAGCCGGCCGAAGTGGCCGCACGGTTCTGGCGCTGCAGTCTGGAACCGCGAGACCGCTACGGTCGCAGGTTCGAATCCTGCCTCGGGCATGGATGTGTGTGATGTCCTTAGGTTAGTTAGGTTTAACTAGTTCTAAGTTCTAGGGGACTAATGACCTCAGCAGTTGAGTCCCATAGTGCTCAGAGCCATTTGAACCAAGGCTTAAAAGTTCAATACTTTACTAACTCATAGCGTTTGGGAAATTAGTTTGCCTACCTTATTATTATCATTCCTTATTGATTAACTTACCTTGTTAACCCTCCTATCCCTATCAATTGAGGTATGGAAAATACAAATGAAAAGAATAACTGCTGGTAGGTTTCTTCGACATTCCAACCCCATTTCTCCGATTCTCAGCCAGTTACCCTGGCCGTTGCGCTATCGGTGCTGTTGGCGAAACGTGCTTACCATGTGGGTACAGCCGGCCGCAGTGGCCGAGCGGTTCCAGGCGCTACAGCCTGGATGTGTGTGATGTCCTTAGGTTAGTTAGGTTTAAGTAGTTCTAAGTTCTAGGGGACTTATGACCTCAGCAGTTGAGTCCCAAAGTGCTCAGAGCCATTTGAAGCCATGTGGGTACAGAAGCGGCATTTGTTAAAGTTTCTTTCCTCGATTTCTGGGAAAGTTTGCGTTCGCAGACCCCAAACCTGATGATGAAAAATGCTCTATTTACAATTATCTATCGATCCCTCCAATTTTGAGTCAATTGCTCGTCATAACCTTTAGGGGTGATTTTCTCAAAGCCGGCCGCGGTGGCCGAGCGGTTCTAGGCGCTTTAGTCCGGAACAGCGCGACTGCTACGGTCGCAGGTTCGAATCCTGCCTCGGGCATGGATGTGTGTGATGTCCTTAGGTTAGTTAGGTTTAAGTAGTTCTAAATTCTAGGGGACTGATGACCTCAGATTTTTGTCCCATAGTGCTCAGAGCCATTTGAACCATTAGATTTTCTCAAAATTGAGGGGGTGTTGACCCAAAATATCTTAGATTCCTTCGTTTTAGGTTGTACACAAGCGACCTGCCAAATTTGAGCCGAATCGGTTGGTCGTGTCTGAGGCCTTCCCCTTGTCAGTGAAAGAGGTGAAGCACCATGCCAGTACCAAGATTCGTACTGATAAGGTGCAGGATGTGTTAAGAAACTCCACTGTTCAAAGGTATTTCGTGCCAGCGGGAACTAGTCAGGGAGAGGAAATTTGAGCAAAGGAACTAATATTAACATATCATGGAGTGAATCATCATCACAGTTCCCCTTCACAAGGCTGGAATATTCTCCTATCCCATTTTTTGTTTCAAGATTAGGAACCATCATCCAAAATTCACTGTGGACAGATTAAAGCTGAAGCTATAGTAGAGAATATATTGGCTCCACATTCTCTACAACAAATACTGAAAAAGAGTTGGCACAACTCCATTCTCGATTGCATGTGATGCTTCAAATAAAGAAAATATGAAATTATTTCCTGTTGCTATCCGGTACTTCAACCAAGAAATGGGAATGGCTTCAGCTGCCATACATTTTTACGAAGACGCTGACGAAACATCAACCTCTATAGCCAAGAAGCGTAAAGAGAGCTTAATTAAGATTGGTAAGGATCGCAACTAGTTACTTATGGTGCGGAAATCTGTTCCGTCAATTACGGTTTCGTGGAGTTGAAAAACAATATTTGAAGCACCACATCTTATCGCAGGACGTCACGTGCATGTATTGCACAATACTGCGAAATATAGGCTGAAACTACCGTCATATAATGTTGTATCGTTATTGGTTAAGGTATTTAATAAGTTTTCTTCAAGCACGAAGCAGGTGAGTGAGATGACGAACTTTTTTGAGTTCCTGCGTTCAGAGTATTCCACACTACTCTGGCATGTTCCTACAGCATTTTGACTATTTCTGCTGTAGATACCGTAGATTGCTCCAGAACTAGCCATTGTTGAAGTCCTATTTTCTAAGCCAGGGTGAAGAAAATAGCGCCAAAGATATATGGGCATTCGTAGCACATGAAAACAACAGTGACGTGGACGATGAATAACACTCCCAGAGATTTACATTTATTTTGTCCACAATGTTATGTATTTATTTAATACAACCACAAAACATACGGAAAGTGCTTGTATACAGATAATTGAAATATATTCTGTATTCCTGAAGTTACATGCAGGAACTGTTAACAGACAAAGAAATAATTTCTTCGGATTCAAGGTATTACAAGAGCTGAAAAAATGGCCACAATATGAACAAGCATTGAGAGAAGCTCAGCAAGTCTGCATTAGAATTCTGTAGAAAAATGTTTTGACTTCAGTGAATATTCAAATTCCAAGCTTAGCTCTCAGTTAATTCTTGAAAAGTCCCTTAAAGTGGAGAACATAATGAAACTTATAGATACACTCATCAAAAAAAGTTTTGCATCACCCCGGTTCCTAGAACTACTGAAGATAGACGTTGACTGTGGATATTGCATCACAGACACAGTCCCTTTAACTGTTCAGAGATGTCACTAAACCCGCACAAAGATGTAAACAACCATGCATGAGCAGCGCCTATTAGACCGAGGGGATCCGACAGCCGGTCAGTTCCAGTCATTCCACCAGGAGTGAGGTACACGGCTCGTGTTGTCTGTAGTTCAACCATGCCTAGACGCTCAATGCAGCGGTACGATAGCGTCCGCTTTGTTACTTTGTGCCAGGAAGGCCTCTCAACAAGAGAAGTGTCCAGGCGTCTCGGAGGGAACCAAAGCGATGTCGTTCGGACATGGAGGAGACACAGAGAGACAAGAGCTGTCGATGACATGCCTCGCTCAGGCCGCCCAAGAGCTACTACTGCAGTGGATGATCGCTACCTACGGATTATGCCTCATAGGAACCCTGACAGCAACGCCACCATGTTGGATAATGCTTTTCGTGCAGCCACAGGACGTCGTGTTACGACTCAAACTGTGCGCAACAGGCTGCATGATGCGGAACTTCACTCCCGACGTCCAACGCAAGGTCCATCTTTGCAACCACGACATCATGCAGCGCATTATAGACGGGCCCAACAAAATGCCGAATGGACTGCTCAGGACTGGCATCACGTTTTCACCGATGACTGTCGCATATGCCTTCAACCAGACAATCGTCGTAGACGTGTTTGGAGGCAACCTGGTCAGGCTAAACGCCTTGGATACAATGTCCACCGAGTGCAGCTATGTGGAGGTTCCCTGCTGTAAGGCGCCGTAATGGCTGTACGATACGTGAATGCCATCCTCTGACTGATATTGCAAACATATCAGCAGCATATTGGCGAGGCATTCGTCTTCATGGACGACAATTCGCGCCCCCATCGTGCACATCTTGTGAATGACTTCCTTCAGGATAACAACGTCGCTCGACTAGAGTGGCCAGCATGTTCTCCAGACGTGAACCCTATCGACCTTGCGTGGGATAGATGGAAAATGGCTGTTTATGGACGACGTGACCCGCCAAACACTCTGAGCGATCTACGCCGAATCGCCATTGTAGTGGGGCAATCTGGACCAACAGTGCCTTGGTGAACTTGTGGATAGTATGCCATGACGAATATAGGCATGCATCAATGGGAGAGAACGCGCTACTGGGTATCAGAGGTACCGGTGTGCACAGAAATCTGGACCACCACCTCTGAAGGTCTCGCTGTATGGTGGTACAACACGCAATGTGTGGTTTTCATGAGCAATAAAAAGTGCAGAAGTGAAGTTTATGTTGATCTCTATTCCAATTTTCTGTACGGGTTCCGGCACTCTGGGAACAGAGCTGAGGCAAAACTTTTTTTGATGTGCGTAAATGATAAAGAACTGTTTTCTGAAATACGTGCACTGAATGATGTTTTGCCATTCATTAAGGACTTACCAGACGCTGACAGTTCAAACAAACGGGTGGCCTTTTTTAAGAGATGCAGAGCTCAGTATTTGATGTAAATTGTTAAACATGTGCTAACAGTGCCACCATCAAATGCGTTTGTGGAGCTGATTTTCAGTGTGATGCTAAATATCTGAGCAATGAAAGAAACAGACTGAAAGTGGAAATGGTGAAAGCTGAACTATTTTAGGAATTGTAGCTACCATATGAAGTGTGTTGAATTTGCTAAATTTGTCAAAACCAACAACGGGAAAGAACTTGTTAAAGATGGGAAGTCAGAAAAGAAATTTAACTTCAAAATATAACTCGCAAAGAAGCTAGACGTTCGCAGAAATGACTGGATTCGTAATATTAACAGTGAGGATCGTGATAAATAAATGCATGCTGTCTGTTGTGGCAGCTATAACGTATGTGTTGTGAATAATAATAATAACAATAACAATAATTATAATAATACATTTTTGAACTCCGCCATTGCCCCTCCCAAGCCCATGGCCTTATCTTGCAAATGATGAGTAAGGAGGACAGGGAGGAGTAACAACCTCATTAAAAAAACCTGCGTCCATCTGGCTCTGGATGGTAGCACTCCGTGAGAGCCCCTGCCTAGCGTCGGGTGAAACCCCAAAATCCAGACACCTTCTGTGTGGTAGCCACCGTTACTCTGACCAGAGTCTTTTGGCTCCGTGAGCTCGGCTGCGATTGAATTTTCTGGAACTCAAAACTCCAGTCGAAATTACCTGAGATCCGTTGGGAACCAATAATCATGAAAAACAATGCGAACGAATCCGATACCCTGGGTAATAGACCCAATCAATGGATTCCAGGGGATCAGGCATGTCATGGAAATGAGCGTTTGGCGTCATTAGCCGGGAGGCCTCTTGCGGGGCAGGTCCGGCCGCCTTGGTTCAGGTCTTATTACATTCGACGCCGCATTGGGCGACTTGCGCGCCAGATGGGGATGAAAAGTTGATGAAGACAAAACAACACCCAGTCCCTGAGCGGAGAAAATCTCCGACCCAGGCGGGAATCGAACCTGGGCCCATAGGACAGCAATCCGTCACGCTGACCACTTTTTTTTAAAATCTCATTTTGTTCGCTTTTGTTCGTGGCCTCTGCTCGGTGCGGACGTCGTAAGACATCCGTTTAAGTCCGCTGTTGATCGATTAACTCACTTTTTTTATTACAGAGGGCAGCTAACCCTCTGACCGAACGTGCTGAGCTACCGTGTCGGCTACCACTCATCTAGCGGGGCAGACAGGCAGGTCATGAAGAGAAGAATCAGAGCTTCTCAAAAACCCTCAAAACTAAGAGAATATTTTACATGGGAACACTCAAGACGAACGTCCAACTGAAACTAGGTAAATTGAAACAAATGACCAACACCATGGATAAGTTCAGTTAAAAATTTTTGCGATACAGGAAACCCGTTTCTCAGATGATATCCACTTTGACCCGGAAAACTACAGAATATACAAGGGGAAACCAGCGATAACTATTCCAGGAAGAAATCTCAAACTCTTCGGAGCGGGATTTGTAGTACACAAATCGATACTGGACTCTGTAATACATTTCACTTCAAAAATCAGAAAAAAATATCAATACTCATGATACGATCTGGAAACTAAGCCTATACACTAATCAGTACCCACGCCCTCACAATCATTTAAACAAGAAAAACCCAGGGATGATGGAAGATTTCTGGGAAGATCTGAAAGGAACCACCAACAAAATCCGTACGAAGCATGTGGAAGTTTTACTAGGAGATTTTAATGTCTAACTAGGCAGGGAAAGAAAATTCAAAGACGCAACAGAAAAACACACGGCCCACAAGCGGACAAACAAGAATGGAGAGAACCTGATAAACTTTTAAGGGAATTTCTACCTCAAAATCATGTCTATGCAAGAAACTCCCAATTTAGAAATCCCCCAACAAAGCCCTAGGAGAATCTCAAAAATGGTTCAAATGGCTCTGAGCACTATGGGACTTAACATCTGTGGTCATCAGTCCCCTAGAACTCAGAACTACTTAAACCGAACTAACCTAAGGACATCACACACATCCATGCCCGAGGCAGGATTCGAACCCGCGACCGTAGCAGTCGCGCGGTTCCCGACTGCGCGCCTAGAACCGCTAGACCACCGCGGCCGGCTAGGAGAATCTCAGACCACATTGCGATATCCATCAAAAACACCAGAGAAATTATGAGTGCAAGAACAAGGAAAGGATTTTTTTTAAAATCCGATCACAACCTACTCCAAATTAAAGCGAAATTTATACCCAGTAGGCAAATCAAGGTAACCAACAGAAATTTACGAACAGACCCAGAGAATATACAGTTCCACAAGAAAGAAACAATACTGTAGAAGAAATTAAGATCATCGACAGTAACGACTGGACAGAACTGTCGGAAAAAGGAAACACATATGATGGAACATGACTTGTGACCGAGCCATAGAAGACAGAATTTAAGCGTGGAGAAAATTTAACAGCCGTAGAACATCCGAGAAATGAGAAGGATTCAACAGGATACAGAAGACCAATTCGAAAATAATCCGTAGAGAAAAGAGAGGTTATGAAAGCAACAGACTGAAAGGGATAGAAGAGGACTCAAACAACCACAACACACGAAATTTTTGCAGGATATTCAGAGAAAATATGTCAGGATACAAACCACCGAGCTTATGCTTCAAAAGACAGGACGGAACACTGGAGACAAACCCGAAAAAGAACTGTGAAGTATTAGCGCAATACTTTGGCACACTGTTAAACTGTGATAAACCGATGCAGATTCTACAGTTCGAGAAGCCAGAAGACAACCTCGATTCCAAACCGCCAACACACGAGGAGACCGTGCAAATAATAAAATCACTGAAAAAAAGAGAGCATCTGATGAAGATGGACTGGTTACGGGAATCTGGAAATAAGGCCACGAATGTATCACACCGAAACTACACAGAATCATCAAAAACATCTGAGAAACAGAAAAGGTATCAGAAGAATGGATGTCTGCCATAATACACCCCTTCATAAGAAAGGAAGCAAAACAGACCACAATAACTACAGTGGAAGTCACTACTGACTATGACACTCAAAATTCTATCAAAAGCTCTGTTAAATCAGCTAGAGCCGGAAATAGATCTGCAGATAGGAGAATGCCAAGGAGGATTCAGACAGAGAAAAGATGCAGTGAACAGATCTGGTGCCTGAGAACAATACTGACAATAAGAAGGTCCAGGAACACCATAATAACATTTGTCGACTTCAAGAAGGCCTACGGCTTCATGGATGGAGAAACATTTTGAAACACACTGGAAGTAATGAAAGTGGATAACGAAACCAGTAAACTGACCTAGGAAACATTAACAAATACCAAGTACAAAGTGAAGTTTATGGGAGAGATCTCGGAACCATTCGAAATGAAGACTGGAGTGAAGCAGGCAGATGGGCTGTCACCCATTATATTTAATTCGGTTTTGGAGAAAATAATCAGTACACGGAACAAAGGAATCAATGGGATAAAGATGGGGGGACACAAGGATAGAACCGTCAACATAAAATGTCTGGCCTTTGTCGATAATATAGTCGTCATAACAAATAACAGAAAAGAAGTCAAGGAAGTGCTAGAGACATTACACGAAATCTCAGCCGAAACAGGACTACAAATCTCATATGAAAAAACGCGATACATGGACACAAAATCAACAGACCCACTGGCAACAAAGTATGGAAAGCTAACACAAGTAGATAGTTTCAAATACCTGGGAGAGATTATACAGGAAACAGGACTGAACGCAACATCCACTGAAGAAAGGATCACAAAGCTACAAAAAGCATACGAACTTACTTGGAACCATCACAACAAAAGAAGTATCCCCATCAGTGCCAAATTACGACACTACAGTACGGTAGTCCTACAGACGCCTCAGAAACAATAGTAAGCAAGGGAAGAACAAAAATTGACGAGATGGAGGAACAAGAGAGGAAAATACTGAGAAAGATCTACGAGCCAATTCAGAAAGAGGGGATCGGGATAAAGAAACCGACAAAAGAACTGTTCGACCAGACAGACGATTACAAACAACATCAGGAAAAGAGTGGCAAAGCTCTACGGACACATACCTCGGCTGAGCGAAAAAAAGATTGACCAAGAAAACTTTTAACATAGTGACAACTAATACAATGAAAACCAACTGGGTAAAGGAAGCCACAGAGACCTCAAGAAGCTGAGCATCTCCACAGAAGACCTGACAGACAGTGAAAAATACAGAGAAAAAAATCAGAAAAAAGAAATTTCAGCAAAGTGGAGAAAACAGGAAAGAAGTGGACAGAAGAGAGGAAAAGGAAAAACAGTGAATATTTGAGAGATTTTTGGAAAAATAAAGAAAGACAGAAAAATGCCATGAAAACTGATTGTTTTAGCGCTCTCCTTAACGAGGAATTAATAATAATAATAATAATAATAACAGTAATACATTTTTGAGTTGTCCGGTGTTGGCTCCAGTTAAAGTCGGCAACTTATTCGAAATGTGACGCACGGACCAAGAAAACTGTCAGAATGCATACAGGCATACTCACGTAACTAAAAATGTGCCGCTATTCTTGATTCACGCAACGCGTTACGCCTGTGAAGGTCCCAGCACACAAATGGAACGCGTCGTAGTTCTTGTTCCAACATTTTCTGTGATGGCAAAATAGACACATCGTGCAATCTAGCGGTTTTCCAAGTAACTATACTAAGGAGTAATGACAGTTTTCCTGAAGCAAGATGCAGCTAAGTCAGACCTATTACTGGAATAAAACGCAAAACCATTTTTTCAGTTATTTCACGTTTCTTGCGGGTGAGCATAACATTATTTATAATAGTTATATTTTTCTGATGTTGCAGACAACGTAAACGTTGAAGAGGATATTTTAGAACTGTATACATTCTTTTGACGACAGTAACAGCTGTGGCAGGGTATGTGGACGAACTATCACTGTGAATCAACGTGCAAAGGAGACAGTAATACAAAGACCCCTTTAGAGTACTCCTGAGGAAGTATTAATATTTGAAAAAGTCCAGGCGAACAAGAAGTACACTTTAGAAATAGACGTTAGAAGTAAATGTTTCATTCCAGATTATTGAAAGGAAAATGTGAAGTTTATAAAAGTGTAAATGCAGTTGTTTCATTTCAGAGGAAACCGCAACCACTGCTGCCCGAAGGAGAGGGGCGGCGACCTTCACACTGTGCATCGGGGCACACGTCAAACAGCTGCCGTAGTTGCAACCACACTAAACAGGACTGCAAGGCGTGCAGTCTCATGTTCCACACTGGGACGCGGAGTGCATGGGGTCGCACTTTGCCTGACGACCAGTTCGTCAAGTTCCGCAGAGTTAAACTGAAGTAACATGGATTCGTGAATACGCATTATACAGAGGGTAATCTTAAAATGCGGTGCATGTTCTTAGCAAATAGTATGAAATAAAATTAGGGCTTTTGTAACACAATGCAATGAGTATAAGAAAATTGACATACAAAACATAATGCAGCGAAAATTACTTATAACTGAAGCATGGGATAGCACCCGCCTGCTTTTAGACATGACGTCATCAACATGTTGAACTAAAAAAAAAAAAAAAAAAAAAAAAAAACAAAAAAACATGGTATCGGACTCTTCAGTTGCTTTGCAGCTCAAATGAAGCAGGCGATACCGAGAAGCACCCAAACATACAAGACAATGTGGCATCGAATACTTCAGTTTACATCACCTCAAATGAAGCATGCGATTCCCATTAACCCCTGAACAATAAAAGAAAATGGTATCGTACACTTCAATTGACCTATAATACACTTCAGATGAAACAGGTGAGTCCAATCAACCCTCCGACATACAAAATAATATAAGGATATAAGGAAATATTACTGAACACATATTTTAACCTATAAAACACCACTAAAAGACACAATACAACAAAAACCAGCCACACCTAACATCAACAATAATAGAAACTACACTACAAAAATCTTTTGTAACCTTATTTGGCTCCCGAAATGGCATAGACGGTGGATGGTATCCCGTGCTTCAACTGACCCAATTTTTAATACAGCTGAAAATTTATTTAACTACAAAACTACATTGCAACTTACATTAATAGCATTACAACAGTTTACAAACTGACTTCAGTTCATGGCTACTGTAGTCTTCACGCCTTCTTACTATACTCTTGCTATCAGTAGCAAGATATCTGCCCTTCCTGAACCAAGAGCGTACATAGTCCATGGGCTGGAACAACATCAGTGGAGGACCAACCAACTTTATGAACATCGGATTGCTGACTGTGGAAATATGAAATGAAGCTCTTGTTGGCGAGACGATCAGATTCATCTAGAAAAACCCATGTTCACATTCACTCGTTGATATAGGAGCACATTTCAGTGCTTTCTGAGGAGGAAGGAGCGATGCTGGAATTTTCTTCTCCATCAAATACTCCCGAAATCCTCTACATATTTCCCTCTCTGGAAGGGCAAACCGACAACATAAAGTTTTGATATTTGTTCCACCATATGTTATTCCAGGATTCTCAGGCCAATTTGATGAGTCCAAAACCTTCGCACATACAGAGATAGCAATATGATATCGTAAAAAAGTTACTTTGTCTACAAAAAAGTTTAGGCATACGCATCCACCAGCGTTCCCCCAGAAAAACAACACTGGTGATAAATGTTGTTCGTTAATATTACACACTAATTTATGTTGGTTATCAGTTAATAGTAAGATCAGTAGAGGAGACTGTGATAAGGTAATATATGTACGCAGTTGTTGTCAATGAGACTGGCGGTGGAAGCTTATTCTGCTATGTTTTAGTAATGTTTGCTTCTGTTTTTGAGTGACCTGATGGAAAATAAGTCATTTATTTTATTCTAGTTACCTCACTTCTATGGATACCAATAATTACAATATCAATGTTTAAACAAAATATGGTCCCGGCGGAGTTTCGAATCCTCCCTCGGGCATGGGTGTGTGCGTTTGTCCTTCGGATAATTTAGGTTAAGTAGTGTGTAAGCTTAGGGACTGATACCTTAGAAGTTAAGTCCCATAATATTTCACGCACATTTGAACTTTTTTTTTCTAAACAAAATATTTTGCCCACAAATATAGTGTCTAGTTATTTGTTTCAGTTTGATAGTTCCTCTTTTGGATCACTGATGCCGAGGTGGCGTCCAATTGGGAAAAAAGGCCACACTACTCGTCGGGAATAAGTTCCGTAAGAACTAATTACTTCCAAAAACGCACATAATACAACACATAAAACTGGCTTCTAAATCCTTTTACATACAAAATTATCATCCTCCATTCTATCCCTTTGTGACAATGTTGAAGTAATCGAGTTATAATACACTCCTGGAAATTGAAATAAGAACGCCGTGAATTCATTGTCCCAGGAAGGGGAAACTTTATTGACACATTCCTGGGGTCAGATACATCACATGATCACACTGACAGAACCACAGGCACATAGACACAGGCAACAGAGCATGCGCAATGTCGGCACTAGTACAGTGTATATCCACTTTTCGCAGCAATGCAGGCTGCTATTCTCCCATGGAGACGATCGTAGAGATGCTGGATGCAGTCCTGTGGAACGGCTTGCCATGCCATTTCCACCTGGCGCCTCAGTTGGACCAGCGTTCGTGCTGGACGTGCAGACCCCGTGAGACGACGCTTCATCCAGTCCCAAACATGCTCAATGGGGGACAGATCCGGAGATCTTGCTGGCCAGGGTAGTTGACTTACACCTTCTAGAGCACGTTGGGTGGCACGGGATACATGCGGACGTGCATTGTCCTGTTGGAACAGCATGTTCCCTTGCCGGTCTAGGAATGGTAGAACGATGGGTTCGATGACGGTTTGGATGTACCGTGCACTATTCAGTGTCCCCTCGACGATCACCAGTGGTGTACGGCCAGTGTAGGAGATCGCTCCCCACACCATGATGCCGGGTGTTGGCCCTGTGTGCCTCGGTCGTATGCAGTCGTGATTGTGGCGCTCACCTGCACGGCGCCAAACACGCATACGACCGTCATTGGCACCAAGGCAGAAGCGGCTCTCATCGCTGAAGACGACACGTCTCCATTCGTCCCTCCATTCACGCCTGTCGCGACACCACTGGAGGCGAGCTGCACGATGTTGGGGCGTGAGCGGAAGACGGCCTAACGGTGTGCGGGACCGTAGCCCAGCTTCATGGAGACGGTTGCGAATGGTCCTCGCCGATACCCCAGGAGCAACAGTGTCCCTAATTTGCTGGGAAGTGGCGGTGTGGTCCCCTACGGCACTGCGTAGGATCCTACGGTCTTGGCGTGCATCCGTGCGTCGCTGCGGTCCGGTCTCAGGTCGACGGGCACGTGCACCTTCCGCCGACCACTGGCGACAACATCGATGTACTGTGGAGACCTCACGGCCCACGTGTTGAGCAATTCGGCGGTACGTCCACCCGGCCTCCCGCATGCCCACTATACGCCCTCGCTCAAAGTCCGTCAACTGCACATACGGTTCACGTCCACGCTGTCGCGGCATGCTACCAGTGTTAAAGACTGCGATGGAGCTCCGTATGCCACGGCAAACTGGCTGACACTGACGGCGGCGGTGCACAAATGCTGCGCAGCTAGTGCCATTCGACGGCCAACACCGCGGTTCCTGGTGTGTCCGCTGTGCCGTGCGTGTGATCATTGCTTGTACAGCCCTCTCGCAGTGTCCGGAGCAAGTATGGTGGGTCTGACACACCGGTGTCAATGTGTTCTTTTTTCCATTTCCAGGAGTGTATTTAAAACCGTCTCTGTTCTGTTCTATTTGGCCTGATACGTAAGTCTAATTGAAAACAGTTTGCTGCAGCCATTTAGTATTCTTTCTGATACTAGGGCGTGAAGATGCCTGTAAAATGTGTCCGGAAATCGGTAAAACAAAACATGGGATCCTGTTTAGATGGCATTTCACTACGGAAAATTGGTCATTGTGTAAGCCCTCAGAAAAAATGCATGTAGTTTCAACATATTATTTCCTTCACACTTAAAAATATTTGATGTAGATTCGGAATGTGTAAGTGGGAAGCTTCTGCCAATAACTATGGTTTGGTGACAGTTGAATTTTTGTTTGAGTGACCACTTAACCCCCCCCCCCCCCCTCGCTTATCTTCCCATGCGGCCCAAAGTGTCACCTTCAGTGACAACACTAGCTCTTAAGCAAAGAAGTTTCGCGACCACTGATCTAAAGCATTTAAGTGATCGAATTAAGACACATAAGGAAAGTGGACTACATTTAGAAAATGCTCGTAAATATAAAATGTTTGGCGTCATTAACATCGCAGGTTGCTTCAGCACATAAAATGTCAGTTCAGAAATACAATCTACATCTACATATATATTCCAAGCAGTGTGTGGCGGATGCCGCAATTCGCGCCAAAGTCATATTTCCCCCCTCTGTTCCACTCACAAATCGCACGAGAGAAAAACGAGTGTCTGAACGCCTCAGTATGAGTTCTAATTTCCCTTATCTTTGAATGGTGATCATTGCGAGATTTGAACGTTGGCGGTAATAATAAATGCTCTACATTCTCGGCGAAGACCGGATTTCGGAATTTAGTAAGCAGCCCCTTCCGATGAGCGCGTCGTCTATCTGCAAGTGTATCCCACTACAAACTTTGTATGAGACTTGTAACGCTCTCGCGATGGCTAAATGTACCAGTCACGAATCTTGCTGCTCTTCTTTGGACTGTCTCAGTCTGTTGAATGAGACCCAACTGGTAAGGGCCCCATACAGACGAACAATACTCCAAAGCTGGACGAACTAACGTATTGTAAGCAATTTCCTTTGTTGAAGGAGTGCATAGCTTCAGGATTCTACCAATAAACCGCAATCTACAGTGCGCCTTGCTCGTTACTTGTGTAGTAATATAATGAGTAAATCACGAATAATAGACACATAGTAGTAGACACAGAGTAGTAGAGTGCTTAACGTTTTGTGTTCAGGAGTTAGCACTAAGGGCTCCCAATGGAAAATAGCAGTCAGCTAACCACGGCAGTTTCTTAGATTTGTTATCTCTTCTAGGAAGTCTTGACAGTGTATTTGATGACCACTTAAACAGATACGTCACACATTATACATTGACCAATGACCAATTTTCCGTAGCGAAGTGCCATCGAAACAGGATCCTATGTTTTGTTTTTGATTTCCGGTCACATTTTACAGGCCTCGTCTGTCGAGGAGTTCCGTGAAAAATTAAGCTGATTTTTGTTGTTTTGTTGATTGCGTTTACTTAAACTTATGGACTGACTTTTTCGGGTTCATAAACATTGTATTTTTATCTGTTATTACTTTTATGTTGTAATTACATGTACTGACACGTTCCATGACCTTGGAGATTTGCTCCTCAGTTTGGTCCTACGGAACTTGAGGTGTAAGTAAATAAATGAATAAGGATGAACTTTTAGACTGTTTGAATAATGTTTACATTGCGAACTGATTAAAGACATTAATGATGTTACTTTTGTTTCTTTGCAGGCGCATGAAACAAGAAATGTTACGTGCAAAAGTCAGTTTTCATTGTACTGCGGTCGGGTTATTCCAAAAATACTTGTACATGGCAACATTTTAGGGTGAGCTTCAGCACATGCAGGAGATAAAAAAAGCCTTATGAACATGAGCCGGGAAATAGATATTTATTGAGATATCAGACATGGAAGTCGGTGACGTAGGACATGAGAAACTATAGTTTATTTTCACATGACGTACACAGTTCCCTGCCTTATGGGATATGTTCGAAATGTCCGCCCTCTGGCAGTATGCAGGCCTCTGCTTGTCATCGCAGTAGGCACAAATACGTTAAAATTCCCGGGATTGTACATATTGTTTGAATACCCACCTGAATTTTTGCAAGAAGGGGTGCTACATCCTCCACAGGTGAGTCATACACTAACGCTTTTAAATGGGCCCACAGGAAACAGTCCAATGGGTTTAAGTCAGATGAGCATGGGGGCAAAGCAATTGGTCCACCTCTACCTATCCAGCGATTAGCATAACGGTTAGTCAGGTGTTGACAGACAAGAACACTAAAATGGGCAGGGGTATCATTGTGTATGAAGTACACCCGGTGACAGAGGTGTAGTGTAAGATCTTCCAACATAGGAGGCAATCTTCTACGCAAGAACCGTCTGTACCTCCTCCCATTCAGGCAGTAGGGGACCACATATTGAGAACCAAAATGACGCCATTTAAGATATATTACATTTCAGGAAAAGAAAAAAGTTACAAGGACTCAGATCAGATGAGTATGGGGAACGACAGGAACGCATTTTAAGGTCGAAAATTCCGTGATGGAAGACGCCATGTGACACTGGGCGTTTTCATATGTTACTGAAATGGACTAGCCTGCCTATAGTCCCGACCTGAACGGTATGGATCACTTTTGGAATGAGTTAGAACGTTCACTTTGCTACAGACCCTAGTGTCCAACCTTATCTGGTTTCGCTCTTGTCTGCAATGTCCGGTCTCACTTCATTTGCCCTTTTCGTGAACCTTTCAGGGACATCTTTTGTTGAAAGTTTGTCCTGGAGGAACAAATTCTTTATGCATGATATCCCTACTGTCAAGAAAGCATATTATCATTGTTCTAATTTTTAGTTTGCTCATTCAAGCTTTTTTCTATTGACGAGATGTCTCAGTGTGCCACTCCTCACTGTGCTTCTATGCCTCAGGATTGTACTAAAAAAATCCAGGGTTAATCACCTGTGATCCCAGGACTGAACCATTCGTGGTCATTGGCAGTAATCTCAAGAAGATCAACACACATCATTCTTCGACTGTCCTGCTCAGGTGTTAGATTTTTCAGTACCATTTTGGAACAAACTTTTTGCATGTGAAAAAGTTCGTCAGAATTTGATGTACGATGAAAGTATTTAGCATGTCACCCATCATCCTTATTGTTAAACGTCGGTCTGATATCACAAGAGCACACACATGTTCGACGTTTTCGTCGCTTTTTGACGTTGGATGTCTCCCTGAACGAGGTACAACTTCAACGTGTTCTCGACCTTCCTAAGATGACTTGTGCCAGCAAAAAACTTATGCTCTTGATAAGAAAAGTTCGCCACAGGTCTGTCTCAACCTCTCAAAGCTCACACTCGTGGATTCTCCAGGTTTAACAAAAAACTTAATGGCATAATGTTACTCTAAATTCCGCTGTCCCTTTCTGTAACACACAACAAACACACGACTTCACTGACGGCGCTCTCAAAATTCGTGTGATGGCTACACGGAGCTGAAACTCGGACTGAGCATCTGGAAGGGATGAAGACACCGGTCTACGCGAGTAGAACAACACAGCGTTGCCAGGTCGCTCGCAGGGTTGTCAGTCTCATTACTTTTGTGACGTACCTCGTACAGCTAAAGACATAAGCGCCGAGTACTGATGTGTAGGTTCTGTTTTGCAGCATCAACAATAGCTTCGTCAGCTGCAGGTGAGCTGCGTGGTGGCTGTCCACTTGTTCCAGGTAAAGATGTGAAACTAGCATCCTCACATAAATGGCGGTGAGCTTCCTGGAATGTCTTCCTGTCAGGGCACCTGCAGTCTAGATATTCGTCACGGTACTACCGACGAGCTTCTACTGCATTGTGCCATTCGCCTACCCATGCATGGGCGCAAACTAAGCGTTTGAATACACCATTGTCTAAACCAGTATGCACAGCACAATCAGCAGTAGCAGTACAACAATACAGCAGTGCATAACCTCAACCTGCAGAAACCGGGCAGCAGAGTATCTCCTGACAGGGTTGTACCATGCTGTCTGCCAAAGCAGTCTGTAGGGTCTGCCACGAAGTACAGTAGTTCCAGCTTGGCCATGGCCTGTACCGACCACTGTTACACCACTGTATCACACAAAGGACTGCGGGACTGCTAGGGCGAGTTCTTAGGGTGCATTAGTAATGTACACAGCGACTGACATCCCTGTCCGATATCTCAATAGATATCCATTTCCAGACCCATGTTTCTATGACATTTGTTTATCCTCTGCATATGCTGAAGCTCGCCCTGAAATTTTCCTGTGTATTTCCGGAACACACTGCATTAAGTGGAAGAACCTCTTGAAAGATTCTTGTCCTCTGACATAAATCACGAAAATGAAGGTTACGTAACAACAGCTGAGAGAAATTCCGTTATAATGTTTACTGACTTTTTATCTGGGAACCGCCAACGGAAATCAGCGCGATCAGCCACTGCGTTGCGTCCTGTTCCTTCTATACAGATAGTGTTTTCCATGTATTCTCTTCCTCACAGATTTTGTGGAGACCTGCACATATTTTTCCTTATGAGTCCATTTAATTTTCGGCAATCTTCACTAACACCACATCTCAAACGCTTCAGTTCTTTTCCGGTTTGGTGTCTGACTCCTGTTGCTCGTCGTCTAGGCACACATGTAAGTAGGGCTCGGTGCGGCGTCCACGCAGATACGCTACCTCCATACCATGTTCTGGTACACACGATCACCAATCCCTGGTCCTCCAGCATCCGCCGCAACCATAACTAACGGCAGTAGGTATTTCTAGGATGTCACACTGTAACCTCCCCCTCACTTATCGACCTTAATGACAGTGAAAAATTAAACCGCGTGCACCTAATGGAAATTTGGGAAAAGCAATCGTCACCAAAGTTAATTTGTCGGTAAAGAGGGAGAAAAGGGTTACATCTAAATGAAAGGAAAATGCAAATGAAATTGGTGGAAATTAATTTTGAAAAGGGGTACAGTTAATAAAGAAAGTAAAAGTGCGGTCGTTACATTAACAGTTAACTGGCGTTAATTAGATATTTGAAATTTTGGGAAAATTACGGTCGCCAGTCCTATGGACAACTACTATAATAACTGAAAAAGAAAGGTTATTGTACATATAATTAGCACTAAAAGTGTGGCAACTGAAGGTTGACACGTGTTGTGTGAAAACTCAATGTTTGTCATAAGTAATAAATTTCGCTACACTCTGACTTAATTTAGCAAAGCAATTAATAAAACCAGAAAATTGAAAATTTAGTGACTGAAATTAATAGTGAACTTTGTTTCTGAAGCACCACGAAACTCAATAAAATAAGGTTAGTCTTGGGCTACCTCAACAATCATTTCAAAAGCTACTTGAATTTACGCAATTTAGAAATAAGAGATTTAACTTTGAACTTGAATTAAATGATTCTGAATAATTAACAATAGTAAAATTTAGTACGTACCAAGCTGAGCTGCAGTCACAGGTAAGCTAAAATATGGTAACAAAACTCGCACTCTTAATTTGTGCTTGTGTAATCTAAATATTGTAGCCAGCTAAAAATACTTTAACTGAACTTTGAAATTAAAGCAGTGAAATCGAATTATATTACTTTAATGTTGGCCTTTGAATTTCAACGACAGTCGGGTTCATTTCGGGAAAGGAAGGGACCCTGCTTGGCAATGCAGTTGGGACAATGAGCAACAAAGGTTCATGTTAAGTTGCTGTAATTTTGTGATGCAACAATTTTAAAAGCTGAGGTCTGCCATACAGTTCTGAAACTTTACGTGCTTTCAGTCTTCCTTGTTGGTTGATTGAAGGTTTGAAGTCGTCGATCGAGGAGGTGGCGACAGTCACTCATTGTCGGCCGTCGCTGTAGCAGAAGCTGGATGTTGGCGCGCCTTCTTCTCGACACGGTCACCAGGCGAAACGGGCTCTTGATGTGTGCCAGCTAATGCTTCCCGTCCGCGACACAATGCTAGAAACTGTCATAGCCAGTCGAGCGCAATTACATGCTGCCAAACCCCGAAAGCGCGGCAACTCGCGGGAGCGTCACACAACACACCTGCTCCACCGCCCTACTCAGCCAGACTCCGCTCTGCCCGCGCTCCACGCGGCAGAGTTCACTACCAAAGATCCTAAACACTTTGGGTCTCCACACGACCTATCGATGTAGTCGTTCGATAGCATAGTTTTCCCTAGACAAGACCCAGCGAAAAAATACAAATAGTATTTACAAAATAAACCAATTAACCAATTATACATCGACATAAATAAATAAATATATATACAAATAGTAACACAATTACAATATATAAAGACACAGAAATGTCATTTCTTCAGGTAACAAAATAAGGAAAAAATTTATCGTACAATAGATGGAAATAGGATGATATGCATTTCCGGCGTTACAACACTGATTTCGCAAGTCAAGGATTTCATTTGCCCCACAGATGGCAGTCTAGTGGGTTTAAGCCCCATTGCACTGAGCATCGCCATACAGTAACATCATGTCAGTGTATTCAGCAAACGTGTAGTCCACCACAGTCAACAGCAACACACTGAAGTGAAATGTACATACAGCCTGCGTACTATTCTGTAGTGAATGACTACTATTGTACAGTAGTACAGTACAAACAAAGACCACGAGGACAACAGTAGCTACAAACCTCTCTAGGGGGTTTCAGTAGTACAGTATGAACAAAGACCACAATTACAACAGCAAATACCAACATCTCTGGGCAGATCACAAACTCAATGGAATGACATGTAAACACACTTGTAGAGGGACTAGGACATCAGTTGAATGGTGAATGTTGTCCGTCATACCATAGTGGCGCCGAAACTACGGAACATCTGAACGTGTGTTGTGGTATTTTGGGTGTCTTGACGAAAACGATACGAGTTCTTATGAAAAACTTGCGAGGTGGAATCTACTGAATTTGCATGAGAGCTGCTCATACACTCAATTCCACCTTAACTTATGCACAATGGAGAAATGGACGCTAAGTTGTTGTTGTTCTGGTCTTCAGTCCAAAGGGTGGTTTGATGCAGCTCTCCATGCTACTCTGTCCTGTGCAAGCTTCTTCATCTTCGAGTAACTACGTCATTTTGAATCTGCTTAGTGTATTTATCTCTTGGCATCCCCCTACGGCTTTTACCCCCCCCCCCCCCGCTTACTTCCAACACTAAATTGGTGATCTCTTGATGCCTCAGAACGCAGAACGTGCCCTACCAACCGATCCCTTCTTCTAGTCAAGTTGTGCCACAAATTCCTTTTCTTCCCAATTCCATTGAGTACCTCCTCATTAGTTACGTGATCTACCCGTCTAATCTTCAGACTTCTTCTGTAGCAGCGCATTTCAAAAGCTTCTCTTCTCTTCTTGTTGAAATATGGTTCAAATGGCTCTGAGCACTATGGGACTTAACTTCTGAGGTCATCAGTCCCCTAGTACTTAGAACTACTTAAACATAACTAACCTAAGGGCATCACACACATCCATGCCCGAGGTAGGATTCGAACCTGCGACCGTAGTCGTCGCGCTGTTCCAGACTGCAGCGCCTAGAACCGCTCGGCCCTTGTTTATCGTCCATGTTTCACTTCCATACATAGCTAAACTCCATAAATATACTTTCAGTAAAGACTTCCTTGCACACAAATCTATACTCGATGTTAACAAATTCGTCCTCTTTAGAAACGCTTTCCTTGCCATTGTCAGTCTACATTTTATATCCGCTCTACTTCGACCATCATCAGTTATTTTTCTGCCCAAACCGCAAAACTTATCTATTACTTTAAGTGTCTCATTTCCTAATGTAATTCCCTCAGCATCACCTGATATAATTCGATTAAATTCCATTATCCACGTTTTGCTTTTGTTGATGTTCATCATATATCGTCCTTTCAAGACATTGTCCATTCCGTTCAACTGTTCTTCCAAGTCCTTTGCTGTCTCTGAAAGATTATAATGTCACCGGCAAACCTCAAAGTTTTTGTTTCTTCTCCATGGATTTTAATTCCTTCTACGAATTTTTCTTTTGTTTCCTTTACTGTTTGCCCAGTATACAGATCGAATAACATCGGGGATAGGCTACACCCCTGTCTCACTCCCTTTCCAACCACTATTTCCCTTTCGTGCCCCTCGACTCTTATAACTGCCATCTGGTTTCTGCACAAATTGTAAATAGCCTTTCGCTCCCTGTATTTTACCGCTGCCACCTTCAGCATTTGAAAGAGAGTATTCCAGTCAACACTACCGAAAGCTTCCTCTAAGTCTACAAACGTAGGTTTGCCTTTCCTTACTCTATCTTCTAAGATACGCCGTAGGGTCAGTATTGCCTCGTGTGTTCCTACATTTCTACGGATTCCAAACTAATCTTTCCCGAGGTCGGCTTCTACCAGTTTTCCATTCGTCTGTAAAGAATTCGTGTTAACATTTTGCAACCGTGACTTTTTAAACTCATAGTTCGGTCATTTTCACACCTATCAGCACGTGCTTTCTTTGGAACTGGAATTATTATATTCTTCTTGAAGACTGACGATATTTCGCCTGTCTCATACATCTTGCTCACCAGATGAAAGAGTTTTGTCATGGCTGGCTCTCCCAAGACTATCAGTAGTTCTAACGGAATGTTATCTATTCCTAGGGCCTTGTTTCGACTTTCGACCTAGGTATTTCAGTGCTCTGTCTAATTCTTCACGCAATATATTATCTCCTACCTTATCTTCATCTACGTCCTCTTCCATATCCATAATATTGCTCTCAAGTACATAGCGCTTGTATAGACCATCTATAAGCTCCTTCCACTTTTTGCTTTCCCTTCTTTGCTTAGGACTGGTTTTCCACATGAGCTCTTGATGTTCATACAGGATGTTCTCTTTTCTCCAAAGGTCTCTTTGATTTTCCTGTAGGTGGCATCTATCTTACCCCTAGTGATATATCCTTCTAGATCCTTAAATTTGTCCTCTTGCCATTTCCACTTAGCCATTTTCCACTCCATGTCCATCTCCTTGTTGAGACGTTTGTATTCCTTTTTGCCTGCTTCATTTACGGCATTTTTGTATTTTATTCTTTCGTCAATTTAATTCAATATCTCTTTTGTCACCCGAGGATTTCTACTAACTCTCGTATTTTTACCTACTTGATCCTCTGCTGAGCCGCGCGGGATTAGCCGAGCGGTCTAAGGCGCTGGAGTCATGGACTGTGCGGCTGGTCCCAGCGGAGGTTCGAGTCCTCCCTCGGGCATGGGTGTGTGTGTTTGTCCTTAGTATTATTTAGGTTAAGCAGTGTGTAAGCCTAGGGACTGATGACCTTAGCAGTTAAGTCCCATAAGATTTCACACTCATTTGAACATTTTCCTCTACTGTCTTCTCTATTTCATCTCTCAAAGCTCCCCATTCTTTTTCTGTTGTATTCCTTTCCCCTGTTCTTGTCAATTGTTCCCTAATACTCCCTCTAAAAATCTCTACAACTTCTGGTTCTGTCACTTTACCCAGGTTCCATCTTCTTAAATTTCTACCTTTTTGCAATTTCTTCAGTTTTTATCTACAGTTCATAACCAATAAATTGTGGTCAGAGTTCACATCTGCCCCTGGAAATATCTTATAATTTAAAACCTGGTACGTGAATTTCTGCCGGCCGTAGTGGCCAAGCGGTTCTAAGCGCTGCTGCTATGGTCGCAGGTTCGAATCCTGCCTCGGGCATGGATGTGTGTGTCGACCTTAGGTTAGTTAGGTTTAAGTAGTTATAAGTCTAGGGAACTGATGACCTCAGTGCTCAGAGCCATTTGAATCATTTGAACCTTAATTTTCTGTCTTGCCATTATATAATCAATCTGAAACCTTCCTATGTCTCCTGGTCTCTTCCATGCATATAACCTTCTTATGTGATTCTTAAACCAGGTGTTAGCCATGATTAAATTATGCTCTGTGCAAATTTCTACCAGACGGCTTCTTCTTTCATTCCTTACCCTCAGTCCGTATTCACCTACTACTTTTCCTTCTCTTCCTTTTTCTACTACCAAATTCCAGTCCCAATGACTATTAAATTTACGTCTCCCTTAACTATCTGAATAATTTTTTTTATTTCATCATACATTTCTTCAATCTCTTCATCATCTGGACAGCTAGTTGGCATATTAACTTGTACTACTGTGGTAGGCGTGGACTTCGTGGCTACAATAATACCCTCACTATGCTGTTCGTAGTAGCTTATCTGTGTTCCTATCTTTTTATTCATTATTAAACCTACTCCTGCATTACCTATATTTGATTTTGTATTTATAGCCCTGTATTCACCTGACTAGAAGTCCTGTTACTTCTGCCACCGAACTTCACTAATTCCCACTATATCTAACTTAACGTATCCGTTTCCCTTTTTAAATTTTTATAACCTATTTCCCGATTAAGGAATCTGACATCCCACGTTCGGATCCATAGAACGCCAGTTTTGTTTCTCCTGATAACGAAGTCCTCTTAAGCAGTCCCCGACCGAAGATCCGAATGGGGGACTATTTTACCTCAGGAATATTTTACCCAAGAGGATGCCATCATCATTGAACCATACAGTAAAGCGGCACGCCCTCGAAAAAAATTACGACTATAGTTTTCCCTTGCTTTCAGCCGTTCGCAGTACCAGCATAGCAATGCGGTTTTGGTTAATGTTACAACGCCAGATCAGTCAACCATCCAGACTGTTGCCCCTGCAGCTACTGAAAAGCCTGCTGCCCCTCTTCAGGAACCACACGTTTGTTTTGCCTCTCAATATATGTTCCTTCGTTGTGGTTGCACCTATCGGTACGGCTGTCTGTATTGCTGAGGCACGTAAGTCTCCCCACCAGCGGCAAGGTCCGTGGTTCAGGAGGAGAGGGGAGGGGGGCGATAAGAGAATTAATAAAATGACCTTGTAGATGAGTAATAAAACAGGGTTGCACACATGCTATAATTGAGTAAAGTTACTAATCAGTCTGTCTTCTCAATAGTTATAACAAATGGGAAAGAAATGAAAAGTATCACCTTACTGCTAAATGATAAAGAAATTAAGTGTCAAAAAGAGATTTCTTTTATCTAAAAAACTTGTAAATATCCTGTTCATTGAAGAATGCTTTTATAGAACAAGGGCACAAGATAATGGTGTTGAGAATAAGTAGTTGGCAGATTTTTCAAGAGACACCCACTATGAAGCACTGAATACGGTAATCGGTTACGAGTGGGTCAATCAACAGAGATAATGATAAACACCGGCTGTGCGAGAGAATGCCGATCGGAAATGAGAACTCTGTGAAAAATTCACATGCAAAATCTGAAAAATTCACATGCAAAATCGTGGGTACTGTAGCGCCAAAACGAGAGCATACACTGCTGAGGACTTCGGAGAAGAATTACAGATACCTAGTAGGCTGGTGCTGCAAATATTTTACCACCAAGATCTCAGGCAGTGTGCACACAGCAAATGGCAGTTGCATGGTGCATCCGCTGAGCCCCATACTGCTGGGCTCTCTGATGATCGATGACCGCGGATAAAACCCGATGAATTAAACACTGGAAAGAATCTTAACTTCTGTCCGGATCACCGAGACAGTCTTACCCCTAAGTTTCCGCATGAGTATCACCAGGGGGGGGGGGGGGGGGGGGGGACACACACTACCAATACACTTATTCTCCCTGGCGGTCCAGAGGAGACTCACTCTCCCGTGCAAAGTACGCCGATACCGAAAACTAGTGCCTCGCGACACTGGCACTCTCGAATGTTTCTAATCGTAAGAGACCACGGGAAAATGTGACAGCCTTCGCGTTTAGTGCACTCCGAAAAATCTCACAAAGCTGGCTGGCTACACTTTTGTTCCAGTCGTAGTCACTGCCACCAATTTTCAATATGGCTCTCTGACGTCACATTGCGTCTTCTTGAGTTGTCCAATCTACTCCTTCGATGAAAATCCCTCCCCCCCCCCCCCACCCCCCAATTATACCGCCCGGACCATAGGCGCCGGTGTACCGGGAGTCCCGTGGCTTCAGACCTTAGATTCCGAGAACCGCTGAAAACAATACTTACACTTGGCGTCGGCAAAGCGAAGCCCAGGCGACAGACATCAATAAGGCTTTTAACGCTGGCTGCATAGAAACGCGCCCGCTGTCGCTTCATGGCTAATACACTACTGGCAATTAAAATTACTACACCACGAACATGACATGCTACAGACGCGAAATTTAACCGACAGGAAGAAGATGATTGGCTTTCCAGAGCATTCACACAAGGTTGTCGCCGGTGGCGACACCTACAACGTGCTGACATGAGGAAAGTTTCCAACCGATTTGTCATACACAAACAGCAGTTGACCGGCGTTGCCTGGTGAAACGTTGTTGTGATGCTTCGTGTAAGGAGGGGAAATGCGTAGCATCACGTTTCCGACTTTGATAAAGGTCGGATTGTAGCCTATCGCGATTGCGGTTTATCGTATCGCGACATTACTGCTGGCGTTGGTCGAGATCCAATGACTGTTAGCAGAATACGGAATCGGTGGGTTCAGGAGGGAAATACGGAACGCCATGCTGGATCTCAACAGCCTTGTATCACTAGCAGGAGATGACAGGCATCTTATCCGCATGGGTGTAACGGATCGTGGAGCCACGTCTCGACCCCTGAGTCAACAGATGGGGGCGTTTGTAAGGCAACAACCATCTGCACGAAAGGTTGGCCGACGTTTGCAGCAGCATGGACTATCAGCTCGGAGACCATGGCTGCGGTTACCCTTGACGCTGCATCACAGGCAGGAACGCCTGCGATGGTGTATTCAACGACGAACCTGGGTGCACGAATGGCAAAACGTCATTTTTTCGGATGAATCCAGGTTCTGTTTACAGCATCATGATGGTCGCATCCGTGTTTGGCGACATCGCGGTGAACGCACATTGGAAGCGTGTATTCGTCATTGCCATACTGGCGTATCACCCGGCGTGATGGTATTGTGTGCCATTGGTTACACGCTTCGGTCACCTCTTGTTCGCATTGACGGCACTTTGAACAGAGGACGATACATTTCAGATGTGTTACGTCCCGTGGCTCTACCCTTCATTCGATCCCTGTGAAATCCTACATTTCAGTAGGATAATGCACGACCGCATGGTGCAGGTCCTGTACGGGTCTTTCTGGATACAGAAAATGTTCTACTGCTGCCCTGGCCAGCACATTCTCCACACCTCTCACCAATTGAAAACGTCTGGTCAATGGTGGCAGAGCAACTGGCTCGTCACAATACGCCAGTCACTACTCTTGATGAACTGTGGTATCGTGTTGAAGCTGCATGGACAGCTGTCCTGTACACGCCATCGAAGCACTGTTTGACTCAATGCCCAGGCGTATCAAGGCCGTTATTACGGCTAGAGGTGGTTGTTCTGAGTACTGATTTCTCAGGATCTATGCACCCAAATTGCGTGAAAATGTAATCACATGTCAGTTCTAGTATAATATATTTGTCCAATGAATACCCGTTTGTCATCTGCATTTCTTCTTGGTGTAGCAATTTTAATGGCCAGTAGTGTACAATAACCAAGAGCCGCAGCAGCTCAGCTGTCCTTAGGACCCGACAAGTGCTCTGTCCACCCCCCCTCATATCCACAGAAAAGTCAGCCCAGCCAGGCCTCCCTTTTTTCTGCGGCATTCAACGTAGGTGGCCCTCGTCCAACCACAACTCACCCACACAAGGTGGACGGAAGATCAAGCAATGTCCCAACACCAGTTGAAATACCATGAATAAAAATCAGTTCTCATTACCGGTTTCATTCGCAATGAACTTTCTCAGCCCTCCCCCACTGAGACTCTTTAGAAAAATGACTTAAAAATGAGAAAAACGAGAGTAGACAGGCCACAAGAGGCCTGTAAACTCTCAAACTGAACCGTTTTGGTCCGCACTACGAACCCTCAACGTCTCTAATGCGAATTTAATTACATCCTGTATTTGTCGAATGTTGGTCGCATTGACAACCTGTTCATAAAATCGTTTGCAGGCCAGCTAGTTGCAACTTACAAGTACGAGGGTTGGAACTTAAATAGTGACAACTATTTATTTACAGCTCGTACAAAATATATACGTGTTTCAAAGTTTTACTGACCTTCAAAGTAGTCACCAGCATTGTGTATAACCCGCTGGCAGCGATGTGGAAGTCGTAGGATAGTCTTAGCAATGCCAGTTGTGTTGAGTGTTCGAGCGGCGCGGCCTATTGCGCGACGAATTTATAGCAGTTCTGAAGCGAATGCCGTGAAGTGTTTCCTTCAGTTTAGAAGTCGAGTAGAATTCACGAGGGCTTAGGTCAGGGGAGTGCAGTAGTTGGTATAGCACTTAGCAGCCCAATAAGTCAAACAAATCAGCAACAGCTCGCACTGTACGTGCTTGAGTATTGTCCTGCAAAATGATGGTCAGGTCCTGCAGAAAGTGTCATCACTTCCGTCTCTATGCTGTTCATTTTTGGAACACAACCTACGATCAGCTTAGAGACAGAAGTGTTATTTTACTAGCTGAAATTTATTACAGAACTCAATTAGTCTTTCTCTTCTCTCATTTCTTATCCCAAGCCCAAATTCTCCTGCAACCTTTTCTTCTATTCCTTCGCCAACAACTGCATTGCAGTCCCCCATGAATCTTAGATTTTCATCTCCCTTTACGTATTGTATTACCCTTTCAATATTCTCATAGAGATTCTCCATCTCTTCATCTTCAAACTGCGACGTTGTTGTTGGTGTTGGTTTGCTGTCGATTCTGATGAGAACAGTCCTGTCACTGAATTGTTCACAGTAACACAGTCTTTGCCCTGCCTTCCTATTCATAACAAATTCTACTGCCGTCATGCCATTTTCTGCTGCTGTTGACATTACCCTATTTTCATCTGACTAGAAATCCTTGTCTTCTTTCTATTTCACTTCGCTGATCCTTCTATATCTAGATTGAGCCATTGCCTTTCCCTTTTCGGATTTTGTGGTTTGCCTACCACGTTCAAGCCCCTGACATTACACACCCCGACTCGTACATCGTTATAGTTTAGTTGATTATTCAATCGTCTTCTCATAGTCCCCCCCTCCTCCCCCCGCCCCCTTGGGGGTCCTCTCCTGGAGATCCGAATGGAGGACTATTGGCTCTGAGCACTATAGGACTTAACATCTGAGGTCATCAGTCCCCTAGAACTTAGAACTACTTAAACCTAACTAACTTAAGGACATCACACACATTCATGCTTGAGGCAGGATTCGAACCTGCGACCGTAGCGGTCGCGCGGTTCCAGACTGTAGCGCCTAGAACCGCTCGGCCACCACGGCCGGATGGGGGACTATTCGGTAATCTTTTGCCTAAGGAAAGATCATCACGACACTTTTTAAATTACACGCCGTATGTCCTGTGGATACACGTTACGTGTCTTTATTGCATGGTTTCCATTGCCTTCTGCATCCTCATGCCGTTGATCATTGCTGATTCTTCCGCCTTTAGGGGCAGTTATCCACCCCTAGCACAAGAGAGTACCATGAACCTCTGTCTGCTCCTTCACTTTCTTTGACAAGGCCATTGGCAAACTTCTTATGCCGGAAGTCTTCGGCCGCCAATGCTGATTATTAATCAAAATTTAACCCATGGTGGGTTTCGAACACGGGACGGAGGACGTTTTCATTACTAATCAAAGACGCTACCCCTACACCACCTGTGATGTAGTATAAAATCCTGCGAGGGGATAGCCCCCCGATCTGCAAGAAACCATACAGAATACCTCGGCATTGCAACAGGTAATGGAGCAGTTCATCAATAAACAGTTGAAGGATGGCGTTACTGAGAAGGATAATAGCCAATGGGGGGCTGGGGGGTGGGGGAGGGGGCACCTTTTGTCATTCTATCAAAGAAACCATCAGATGAGGTGACGAGATACAGGTTTTTTTGTGATAATTGATGTCTGAATGCAGGAATGGCGATGGATGCATATCCTGTACTGAACGTAACAGAAACATTGGACAACCTAGCTCAGTGTAAATACTTCTCCACAATGGATTTAAAGACTGGATATCACCAGTAGGAAAGACCAAATGCACCGTTCCATGACGACAATACAGTATTGAAAGATTTTGGCTGAAGAATGCACTAACCACTTTGCTGACAGGGTTAAAACCATGTCATTCTATGGTCTAATTAGATGATAATATTGTGTTTTCTAAAGATATAAAGGAGCACACACAGTGACTTGGAAGGAGTGTTTAAGAGATTGAAGTTGGCGTGTTTAATGTTAAGAATCGAAAAGTGCCTCCAGAGCTAACTATCTAGTAGGTCAAGTAAATTGCCAAGACAGTTTGAAGAATGACCCAAGACTGATATGCACTGTCCAGGATTTCTTACTGCTGCAAACAATTACAGAAAATTTGTCAAAGGGTTTGCTGAAATCGCCCAATCATTAACTCATTTGTTAGAAAAAGATGTGAAATTTTGGGGGTCAACTGACAGCTAAACCACATTTGAGATATTGAACGACACACTAACAATTAGCCCAGTGTCAGTATTTCCAAATTTTGAGAACTAATTCATCTTATTCTGTGACACATGTAACCAGATGATTGGATGTATTGGCTAAACAGTGCAAGTAGTGTGTGCATCAAGTCAACTGAATGAAGCCAAACGGTATTATTCAACCACAGAGGAAGAGATGTTGAGCGTTATGTATGGTATGTACGTGTGGTAACTTGTACAGTAGGAAATTCATAGTTATAATTGACCATGCAGTGTTAAAGGTTATTAGGGTTGAAGGCTCCTTCCAGCAGTTTAATTCGTTGGAGGTTGAATGAATTCGATAATGAGGTAGTACACAAACCTGATAGGAAACATAGCAATGCTGGCGGCTTTAAGAGAAAGATGAGGGTCATATGAGTGATTCGTAGAAGCCTTGCAGAGTAGCAAGAGATGCAGAACACTGATACACACTGCCAATTATCTAGGACACAGCCACACTTTGTGATTCTTAATGGGCTGATGTGTGGGATGATGAAGTTTGTTCCACACACTGTGGTACCTGTAGATCACAGAGTGTGCTGGGCAATTGATCTTCGAATATGTGAGCAATATCGGTGGAGTGCAAGGAGACAGGATGTTGCCCAGTATGTGAGGAACTGTGTACCATTTACTCAATGTGCCAATTTCATCATCATCACGTATCACTGCAAAGATTACCAGAGGTATCCCAGCCCTTTAAAATGGTGGGAATGGACAATTAGGATCCTTTCTGTCTAACCCCAATGGATAATTGTTATGTGACACAGGCAGTAGTAAACAACTGGTTATTGAAAGTTGACATTCCCAACACACTAATTACAAATTAGTGTGGCTTGAACTTATTATCTGAGCTGATTAAACAATTGTGCCATCTATTGTGAATCCATAAGCTAAGAACTAGTGCCTTCCATTCTCAATCGAACCGGAGACAGAATGCATCCATCACAGTGTCAACAACATATTGTGCTGCTGTGTGAACAGCCATCACAATGATTGGGACGTTTACCTACCCCGTCTTGTAGTTGTGTATGGTTCTAAAATGTATAATGGTGGTGGACTCTCACTATATAAGGTGGTATGCAGTAGAATAATGGTGTCATCCTTTGAAGTGATTAAGCCATGAATTTGGAGAAATGGGGAGCTAGCAGAGGTGTTTGTGAAGATGTTACAGAATGTGTGGAAATGGGCGAAAAAAGTGAATACAAAAGCACTTGGGCGGCCAGAACAAGTAGGACAGCACGTTGGTAAACTGCCTGAGTGCAGAATCGGTGAATCTCTACATGCAGAAGGGTAAAACAAAAAAAATTCCTTTAGTGTATCAAGGGCCATATCAAGTCATAAAAATGACATCACTCATGAACATAAAGTTACAGTTACCGACAAGAACATTTGTTCTCAGACACTTTTCCCCAAGGGCCAGTATCGTTACCAGCGAGGAAAGCTAAACCTAAGAAGGAAATTATAGAAATCGAAAATGGTGAGCGAAAGGAGCACCCGTTGCCTTATGCACTCAGATCACACCAATAGTTACCTATGGGACCACCAAAAGATGACCTTGTTAACTTGGACATGCAACTGCTAAGATAACAAAAAATGTGAAGCACTCAAAACTAGGGTTAATACTACACCTAAGCATCGGTATAAAGTCCACGAAAGAGGAACGAGTCCAGAAGGTCAGTTCGTTAGCACACCTGACGATGGCGATATGTTTGATCGCCGAAATATTGTGTGCACAGGACGTTAGGAACCGGTGCTACTCCCATAGACTCTACGATCAGCTAATACATTGAACCACAATAACAGTTATTATTAATATTATGTTCTGTATATACTCCTGGAAGAATTCTGATATTAAGTTCTGTTAAAATGTTTTTACATCATCCCTTTTCTGTTGATCCAAATAAGTGAAGTTATTGCTCCTTTTTGAAGTTTAAATTTTTTTTCCCTAGACCCATATAACTGCCGGAGAACAAAATTTTGTAAGAAGCTAACCGTACTTCGATAGTAAACTGATAATTCTATGTCAGTACTACTTTTAAATGATAACAGTAAGCACTCAACATTTTTGAAGTCAGTCTTGCATGTCTTAAACCGTTATTCTAACCATATTTGTCGGGTGACCAAAGAGCTATCATCGCAAAATGAAATGGCGGTAGGTCTAACAATGAACAAGAAAATAGGAATATAGATGAAATACTATGAACTGCATAGTGAATACACTATCGTAGCCTAGAGAGATATAAAGGCAGTACGAGTTTGTACGGCTACTAGTTCCACAGATGATGAAAAGATTGATAGGATGTGTGGTCAGATATAAGAAATTATTCAAATTGTTAAGAGAGGTGTAAAATTAATTGTGATGTGGGAGATGAATTCGATAATAGGAAAAGTAAGAGAAGAAAAAAAAGACTGTAGAAAGAGAATGAAAGAGGAAACCGCGTGATAGACATCTGTACAGAGGAAAATTTAATCATTACCAATCTTCGGTTAAAAATCACGAAAGAAGATTTTATACCTGGAAGGGACTTAGAGATGTTGGAAAGCTTCAGATAGATAATATAATAGTAAGACAAAGATTGCGAGACCGGGGGGTGGTGAGGACTCTGACCATAATTTATTGATTATGAATTGTCGATTAAAACTGAAGACATTTTGGAGAGATAGGAAATTGGAAAGATGGGATTTGGAAAAATTGAAAGAACTACTGGTTGCTACTGGTTGCAGAGAGTCTCAAAGAGAGTTGTAGGCAATGATTGACTGTTACAGACGAAAGAAATACAGAAGACGAATGCGTAACTGAGGATTATATAGGCATATCGGATAACGAATGAAGGGGAGCTGAATGGGACCAGGAAGATCATAAATTTATGGCTCAACTTGAGTAAAAGAAGGGGTCGACTGACAGAACACATCCTACATCAATGTGTTGTCAGTTTGGCTACAGAGGAGAGCGCGCAGGGTAAAAAAATTGGATGGAGACCAAGGTTTCAATTCTTCCAATTGAAGACCAAAGTAACAACAATAACAATACAACCATAATGGTATAAATATTGTGTAGGATATCTGCACAGTTGTACAACCTCCTGCTAGCAACAATATACACTGATGGAAAGAGAATCGCAACACCAAAAATAATTAATGTAGAGTAATGAAATTTCGGTAATACATTTGTCTAGATAACAAGTTGAAGTGATTAACATTGCAAGATCGCAAGTTAACGTAAGTGTGAGACAAGCCATTGTAAATGTGAAATGGTGGTACATTAATAACGGCTGTAACCGCCAGAATGTTGAATACAAGCATGCAAAAGTGCACGCATTGTGTTGTACAGGTGTCGGATGTCAGTACGTGGGATGGAGTTCCATGCCTGTAGCACTTGGTTGGTCAATACAGGGACAGTTAGTGCTGCTTATGGAGGATGTTGGAATTGTCGTCCTATGATGTCGCATATGTGCTCGATTGGAGACAGATCAGGTGACTGAGCAGGTGAAAACAACATCTAAACACTCTCTAGAGTATGTTGGGTTACAACAGCGTTATGTGGGCGAGAGGTATCCTGCTGGAAAACACCCCTGAAGTGCTGTTCATGAATGGCGGTTCAGCAGGTCGAATCACCAGATTTGCAGTCAGTGTGTGTGGGATAACCACGAGAGCGCTCCTGCTCTCGTACGGAATTGCACCCCAGACCATTACTCCAGGTGTACGACCAGTGTTCCTAGCACACAGACAGGTTGGTTGCAAGCCCTCAACTGCGCTTCTTCTAATCAACAAACGGCCATCTCTGGCACCGAGACAGAACCAGGACTCCTACCCTGCCTTCCAGTAAGGTCTCGCTTGACGCCCTCCAGGTCGGAAATGACGGTGGTTTGGGGTTAGTGGAATGCACGCTGCTGGGCGACTGGGTCAGAGCTGTCATGGGAGTAGCCAATTTGTAACAGTTCGTTGTGTCACTGTGGTGTCAAATGTTGCTCGAACTGCTGCTGCAGATGCAGTACGATGCGCCAGAGCCAAACTCCAAACACGACGGTCTTCCCTCTTGGTAGTGTCACGTGGCCGTCCGGAGCACTGTGTTCTTGCGACTGTTCCGCAGATGATACCGGCTTAACTATGTTGCTGGCAGTCACGCCCAGTGGCTACATTCCAGCCAAGTCTTTTTGCAGTATCGCTGAAGGGACATCCAGCTTACGTAGCCCTATTACACGGCCTCGTCGAAACTCGACCCGTGGGATTAGCCGAGCGGTCTAAGGCCCTGCAGTCATGGACTGTGCGGCTGATCCCGGTGGAGGTTCGAGTCCTCCCTCGGGCATGGGTGTGTGTGTGTCTGTCCTTAGGATAATTTAGGTTAAGTAGTGTGTAAGCTTAGGGACTGATGACCTTAGCAGTTAAGTCCCATAAGATTTCACACACATTTGAACATTTTTTCGAATCTCGGTGAGGTTTTCGAAACTCAGTGACGTGTTGATAACGGCGTCTTTGTCGCCTTAAAGCTGTTGTTGACTAACATCAACTCACCACTCCAATCCCAAAGGTGACCTGTGACCGTTATAGCGTGCGTATAAAGCAAACCTGATTTACATCCTCATAATGACTCTACTAGCGCCAGTCTTATGCTACTGGAAAAGACATCATCTTTCAGATGTAGAAACACGCCTAACAACTTTAGTTTATGGCGTTTGATGTTGCGATTTTTTCCCGTCAGTGTATGTGACGCCTCCAAGAGATGTAATCTGACGGATGGCTGATCAAGAATTCCTGTCACACAACGAAAGTGTGCTCGTGCTTCGAAATTCCGTCACCGTTACGCGGCTTATCAGTCGACGGCTGTATCTGTGGCGATAAGATTATTCGCAGCCGTGGGTCCCCGAGCGCGCCGCGCCTATTCCCTGGGAGACATGGCTGCCGCACGGTCCTCGCTTCGATGCCTGGTGCTTGCCCTCGCGCTGTCCGCCGCCGTGGGCAGCACCTTTTATCCAGCTGCCAGCGTCTGCGGTAAGCTGCTCGCGAAACTCACTGCTCGTAGCAGCCTTAGTTTTAGTTGTAACAGCAGATAAGTTGCACATTGCAGAAACAGATTCCACCGGTAGGGTTGGAGTAGATCTACATGCACATCACATGGTTACTCTGCAATTCACACTTAAGTGCCTGGCAGAAGGTTCATCGAACCATTTTCATACTACTTCTCTACCATTCTACTGTCGAATGGCGCGTAGGAAAAACGAACACCTAAATCTTTCCTTTCGAGCTCTGATTTCTCTTATTTTATTATGATGATCATTTCTTCCTACGTAGATGGGTGTCAACAAATATTTTCGCATTCGGAAGAGAAAGTTGGTGATTGAAATTTCGTAAATAGATCTCGCCGCAAAGCCGGCCGCCGTGGCCGAGCGGTTCGAGGCCCTTCAGTCCGGAACCACGCTGCTCCTACGGTCGCAGGTTCGAATCCTGCCTCGGGCATGGATGTGTGTGATGTCCTTTGGTTAGTTAAGTTAAAGTAGCTTTAAGTCTAGGGGACTGATGACCCCAGATGTTAAGTCCCATAGTGCTTAGCGCCATTTGAACCATCTCGCCGCAAAGAAAACCGCTTTTGTTTCAGTGACTGCCACCCCAACTCGCGTATAATATCAGTGACACTCTCACCCCTATTGCGCGATAACACAAAACGAGCTCTCCTTCTTTGCACTTTTTCGGTGTCCTCCGTTAATCCTACCTGGTGAGGATCCCACACCGCGCAGCAACGTTCCAGCAGAGGATGGACAAGTGTAATGTAGGCTATCTCTTTAGTGGGTTTGTCGCATCTTCTAAATGTTCTGCCAACAAAGCACAGTCTTTGTTTCGCCTTCCCCACAATACTATCTGTGTGGTCTTTCCAATTTAAGTTGCTCGTAATTGTAGTTCCTAGGTATTTAGTGGCATTGACAGCCCTTAGATTAGTGCGATTTATCGTATATCCAAAATTTATCGGATTTCTTTTAGTACCAATGTGGATGACCTCGCACTTTTCTTTGTTTAGTGCCAATTGCCACTTTTCATGTCAGGAATATCGCAGAAAGTTGACAGCAGGGCCAGTAGGTACCGTCATATGAGAGGCATCTGACACTGTAGCACACTGTAGCCTGATAAACAAAGCACGAGCATTCGGAGTATCTTTTCAGCTACATTATTTGCTCGAAGAATTGCTGACCGATAGAGCAGCGAGCTGGAAAATTCTCGCTCGACACCTGACAAAGAGAGCTGGGGCCATTGTTGAAATACCGTGATATGAAATAATTTACATATTGTTGTGTACATTGTTCCGCGTAGTCAGCGCGTACACAACTTTCCCACTAGAGAGTGCCCCGCTAAGCACAACAGCGCAGGTGCAGCGCTCGTCCGTCTCCGCACTATGAGATGGCGCTGTCTTAGAGACGGACCAAATTCTGCTTCCGCCGATCCACGTATTAATATGTAACGCAGCTAATGAGACTGCTGCTAACGTAGAACCTTTTCTCCTCGCGGATCACACTTGCACAGTGATACCTGAATGCGCGAGGTATTATAACGAGTGTACAGACCTCCGATTCGTCAGTCTGCATTAGTCTGCATTAGTCTGTAGTCAAGTTTCAGTCTGCTCCTAATAAGATTACCATATTCCTGTACATAGCCATGAAGATAAATGTATAGACACTTTGTCAAGCATCAGAGATATGTGAGAATAAGATTAACGTACCAAGACCAAAGGAACTTCAGATTGTCAATTGTAAATAGCATCCAGAGCCAAGTTATGTAATTTTTATGCTGGTTATTATTTTAATAATGTGTGTGAAAATTAATCAAAGTCTGTTTAAAGTTGGTCACTGTCAACCTGCTACTCTAAGCATGCAAGTGGTATTTCTATCGTCTGACCTAACGGCAGAAGATAAACACGCCACGATAAGACCACGAGACATATTGCTGACACTGGCCTTCTTTGCTAGAGCGACAAGTCAAATAATCTGATGGTGTGTGTACAGAAGGTCTTACAGTATGCACACCACACATTTGTTCATTTTAATTTCCATTTTTCGTAATTGAATGCCAATCTGTACAACATAAAACAGGTGTTTTGTCAAAATTTACTGATTTATGAATAGGTCTTAAATGTTCGAGGAGGACTGTGGCTATATTTAAAATCGGTACATCAAATTGCGTTAGCAACAACTGAAATTTTAAGAATTATTTTATGTTTTGATGCTGTGATGATAGCTGGAGTACTCTGTGAGAGATTAAAATTTTCCCTCTTGAGGGTACATCTGAACCAGGAGCAAAGCACCCGGCTGCAGCGTTTCTTTTTCTTCGTTTACATTATTATCAACATTCCAAAAATAATGCCCAAGAAGCTCAGCAATGAAACCAGAGATGTTACCACTCATTGTAATAGGAGGGGAACAGGAGTCTACCCATGATCTGAGTAGTGAAGGGGGCAACTTTTTTTAGCTTCATAGAAAGAGGTAGGGTAGAGGAAGGAAAGACAATTTTTTACAAACTAAAATTTGAAGCTATTGAAAACTGGATTTATTATTCACCAAATATACTAATGGTTTCACTTCTTAATCCTATCTAATACCTCAAACATTATTAATGAGAGAATATAATTCATAGGAAATTTATAGTTATTATTTTTGCGTCGATGTGCTAACATTCAAATTACATGCGAACACATTTTATATTCTTATTTTCTGTGTTTTTTGACATTGGCTGGTAACACGGGATAGAACACTGTGAAATGAAGTTGCAACGGTAGAGGCAGCTTCTAGAGCCTAGAACAATCTGAGTCATTCGCTTGCAAGAATAACGGCGAAATATTTTTGGTGTTTCAAAACAAACTGCTCTGCGTACACCCCACTAGTCACTATCCACTACATGCTCTGACTTTCAAAATTATACTGAAATGATACGTCTCTGTGTAATGGGGCAAGATGCGACTACAGGGTGGTTACAATTAAACTTTCGCTATTTGAGAGGGCCACGATGAAATACGAATAACCGCAGGTCAATGAAACTTGTGCAAAACCATACACTATGTGATCAAAAGTATCCGGACACCCCCAAAAACATACGATTTTAATATTGGGTGCATTGTGCTGCGACGTACTGCCAGGTACTCCATATCAGCGACCTCGGAAGTCATTAGACATTGTGGGAGAGCAGAATGGGACCCTCTGCGTAACTCACGGACTTCGAATGTGGTCAGGTGACTGGGTGTCATTTGTGTCATTCGTCTGAACGCGAGATTTCCACACTCCTAAACATCCTTTGGTCCAGTGTTTCCGATGTGATAGTGAAGTGGAAACGTGAAGGGACATGTACAGCACAAAAGCGTACAGGCCGACCTCGTCTGCTGACTGACAGAGACCGCCAGCAGTTGAAGAGGGTCGTAATGTGTAATAGGCAGACATGTATCCAGACCATCACACAGGAATTCTAAATTGCATCAGGATCCACTGCAAGTACTGTGACAGTTAGGCGGGAGGTGAGAAAACTTGGATTTCATGGTCGAGTGGCTGCTCATAAGCCACACATCACGCCGGTAAATGCCAAACCACGCCTCGTTTGGAGTAAGGAGCGTAAACATTGGACGGTTGAACAGTGGAAAAACGTTGTGCGGAGTGACAAATCATAGTACACAATGTGGCGATCCGATGGCAGGATTTGGGTATGACGAATGCCCGGTGAACGTCATCTGCCAGCGTGTGTAGTGCCAACAGTAAAATTTGGAGGAGGTAGTGTTATGGTGCGGTCGTGTTTTTCGTGGAGGGGCTTGCACCCCATGTTGTTTTGCGTGGCACTATCACAGCACAGGTCTACACTGATGTTTTAAGCACCTTCTTGCTTCCCACTGTTGAAGAGCGGTTCGGGGATAGCGATTGCATCTTTAAACACGATCGAGCACCTGTTCATAATGCACGGCCTGTGACGGAGTGGTAACACGACAATAACATCGCTGTAATGGACTGGCCTGCATAGAGTCCTGGCCTGAATCCTATAGAACACCTTTGGGATTTTTTGGAACGCCGACTTCGTGCCGGGCCTTACCGACCGACATCGATACCTCTCCTCAGTGCAGCCATTCCCTAAGAAACCTTCCTGCACCTTACTGGACGTAGGCCTGCGAGAGTGGAAGCTGTCACCAAGGCTAAGGGTGGGCTAACACCATATTAAATTCCAGCATTACCGATGGAGGGCACCACGATATTGTGTAATTTTCAGCCAGGTGTCCGCATTCTTTTGGTCATATAGTGTATGTAAGGACGTGCGGAAGAGAAATGACGAATAAAGCACTGAAAGAATTTTAATTTTTACGTGAGAGGGTAACATTTGTTAGTTGCGTACCGTGTTTACGCTCCAGGTTACAGACGTTGCTCACTGTGACGACCATCTACGTCCACGACAACCTGGAACCGCACAATTGTTTGCAGCACTTCTCGAGCGGTGGACCATGGAAAACTGTTGTGACACAGCACGTGCACTGACTGAAGACCGCACATTGCGTGCAGCATTCTAGGCCATGGCAACAGTACCTTCTTCAACAATTTGTAGCGCAACTGGCCCTCTCCCAGGAGGAATTCCCAAATCGTCAGCTGATTCGAAGTTCCAAATCATGTTCTTGAACCCGGTTACGGAAAGAGGGCCTCTCCGTATTCGTTTATGGCTTCGATACTCGCGAAGATCAGTAGCACTGTTGCAATTGTTATGATAAAACACCTTTACGAGTGAAGTACTGCTCACATTGTTCAGTCCCATATTTACTATCTGGAGCTGTAATGCACACTGATGCTTGTGTGTCAACCCTACTTCGCTGCACCGCTACTGGCGCCTAAAGCCAAGGCATAACATTAAGTCTACTAATAAAGCAAATCCTGCAGCGCACAGTCTGAACATCGTTCCAATAAAGTTGGATACGCATACAAAACAGTGTTGGGTCTGCACTGTCTGAAGTAGCGCAAATATAACCCCCCCACCCATACATAATTAATTTTTCAAAGGGAGGAAGGGGAAGCTGTCCTTCCTTGCTCCACGATGGATATTATCTTGGAGAGGAAAGTTATCTGGTACTGACTAGTGGAGTGGAACAGGGAAGGGTGGTATCAGCTCATGGTAACGGAGTATTCTTTGCCACACTCCGTCAGCTGGCTTGAGGAGTATTGATGTCAGACTTTCTCACACACCGCAGTGTATTCTGAGCGGTACAACTGCACATGTAAAACAGCAGGGATACGCCAGTTAGTCAGTCTGTAACGAAGTACCCTGTACACCGCCTCATTGAATTTCCGGATGTCCCATCTGAACAATGTATTTAGAATGCGAATCTCGTTTTTCGCCTTGAGTGACTAGGGCAGTGTTCGTCACGAAACACGTGTTCGTGCGGCTGGCGGTCCACAGCCGTATTTTATAATAATATATTAGCAACTAGCAGTAGAATCCAGACACGTCAACTATCGTTAAAAGCTTCTTAAGAGGGTTTTTTTTCTTTCTCAGTAACAAACAAAAATACTTTCATAGACAGTAATGTTTTATAATGAGCTTAATATTAATTGTAGCTGGCTAATTCGACCTTGAGCTAAGTACAAATTTACCGCTTATGTGAAGGGCTGTGTAGCGTGTAGCGTGGGCCACTAAGGGGGGGCGGGGGGCTTAATAGAAGTGAGAGGGGAGTTAATAGACGTGAGAGGGAGAATATTTCGTTGTTTGTCTTCCAGGGCTGACAACTGACGAGAGTGCGCAACGAGCACCGGACAGCTGTTCATGGAATGTGAAACGGAAGTAACACGGATTCGTGAATGGGCGTTATAGAGGTGGTCAAATGCAGTACATGTTTGTAGCTAGTAATATTAACTCAAATTAAGGCTGTTGTAATACAATGCAATGGGTAAACGAAAACTGACATTCAAAATATTCAATAGACATTTGTGATCGTGTCTCATATTGCAATTACTGTCATTAATTAGTACAACACGCTAAATTATGTAGGTTACCACTTAATAATAAGATCGGTAGGGGAAGGTGTGGTAATGTGGTCAGGACAGGGAAAGTGGCCATTGCGTATTGTTTGCCTTGAACAACGCTACTCCCAGCCGAGAAGTGGTCAGACAAATTCTGATTTACATCCCTGTTGTCGTCCGACTGACAGTGGAAACTTGTTCTGTCAATTTTTACTAAAAGAGTTTTGTTTTTGAGTCACCTGATGCAATATAAGTTATTTGTATTATTATCGTTACCTCACATGTACGCAGAATAATAGTTTTTAGCCGGCCGAAGTGGCCGAGCGGTTCTAGGCACTTCAGTCTGGAACAGCGCGACCGCTACGGTCGCAGGTTCGAATCCTACCTCGGGCATGGATGTGTGTAGGTAAGTTAGGTTTAAGTAGTTCTAAGTTCTAGGGGACTGATGACCTCAGAAGTTATGTCCCATAGTGCTCAGAGCCATTTGAACCATTTTTTGAATAATTTTTACAGTATCAATATTTAAACATCTTTTGGCCTACGCATGTAGTTCCGTGTTACTTATTTCAGTTTGTTAGCTTGTTCCATGGATCACCGATGCCGATATGGCGTCCGATCAGGAAAAATGCCCACACTACTCGCCAGGAAAAGTGTTAAAGTTGTGTATCTCAATAAGAGTTAATTACTTCTAAAAATACGCGTAATACAACAGATAAAACAGTCTTCTGAACCCTTTTGTACACAAAGCTATCATCCGTCACTTTATCTATTTGTGAAAATTTTGAATTAATTAATTTATATTATTCACAGCTGTCTCTGTTTTGTTATGGTTGGCCCAACTCAAAAGTCCGATTCAAAACGGTGTTGTGCAGTCGCTTGGTATTATTTCAGGTAGTAGGGCGTGAAGATGACTAGAAAATATGCCAGGAAGTCAGAAAAACAAAAATGGGATCCTGTTGCGATGGCAATGGCCACAGTATCCGCTTCGGTGTGAAATATTGTTCGTTATGTAAACCTTCACAAAAAGGCTTGTAGTTCCAATATACTATTTTCTTTTTCACTTAAAATATTTAGTATGATACCTTATAATATATATATTCAAAATGTGTAAGTGGTAAGCTTCTATAAATAACCAAGGTTTGGCGAAGTTTGAACTCCCGTCTGAATGATCACTTCACAGCCCCTCCCCGTTTCCTACGCGGCGCGAGGTGTCGCTCTCCAACATCAGTATTGGCTTTTAGGCAAAGAAGTTTTGAAACCTCTGGACTAGGGTACGATGGATGGCTGTGTAGACACGGTATCGAGTGTGAATTCTCAACATCGGTCAAACGAGACACCAGATTGGAACTTCAGCAGACAAAGGCCCGCGTTTGAGACTCATTCGCCTGAGTAGGTCGCTTGGCGCAATCGCTATCTCTCCTTTTCTGTGTGGCTCTGATACAGTCGATATTGCTCAAGCACTTATATTGACGAACTGATATGTTCTGGCTTAATCTATGGAGATAAGCGTGCTACGCATACTGGACATGTGATCTGAATTTCGCAGCTTTAGCAAGTGGCATTGTCCCCGTTTCATAGCTTACAGTACACGCGAAACCAAAAAAGGATCAACTAGCCTTTTCGAATTACAACGCTGAGGCACTTTTATCATTTACACTCTAGCATTTCCTCAAATCTTGCTTGTAAGCGAAGGTATCAACGAATTACATCTTGCGAATCTTGGAGTTTTTGATAACAAAGGAGCGCAGCTACCCCCTCTCTAATCCACGGAACAGTTGCGGAGTATCCATAATAAATCCAAAGGTATTTGATCGGACGCTCTTGGAGTCCAAAGTGTAACTTCGACTCGACATATCTCATCGTGGGCCATACCGGCGCTTTATATACAGGATGATTCCTTGATGATGTTACAGACTTTCAGGGATGATGGAGAGGGGTAAATGTATCAGTTTGAGGTATGGACCATGGTACGGAAACGACCGAGTCGGAAGTTATAAGCGAAAATCCTTCTGATAGCTCTGGCAGTGGAATACATGTACCGGTACTGTTGTTGCTAAGACTGTAGGGTAGGCAACTTTCAGAGGTGCTTACACGTACCAAGAGAACACAAAAAATGCCTAGTAACCAAGAGCTCATGCATACATTAAGAGCTCTAAGCACTTGTTCATTTTCGATACTGTGAACACATCTCTTCTACTGCAAGCTCTTTGGTTCCCGTATTTTTAGAGAAGGTAATATGGACCAAAGAAGAAAAAAGTGTAGTGAACATGGGTTCTAAATTGCATGCCTTAAGAACTTGTTCGATGGATGAGATGTACGAGGGTATTTCGGAAAGTAAAGGTACAGCGTACGCCAGAGAAACAGAAGAGTTTTGGCGAGCAAGTTGGCGACACTGGTGTTAACCTTGAACCGTTAGCTTTCTCCTCGCGGTCGTTCGGCAGTTGAACGTTGCTTCTGATTGGAGAAGGTCGTCTTTAAAATGGCTGCGCCGATTCAGAATCCCGCCAAATGCGAAGTGCGCTCCATCATACGTTTTCTTCATGCAAAAGGTCAGCGACCAGTGGATATTCGCAAAGAAATTGTTTCTGTTTATGGGAACATTATGAATCGACAAAATGTAACTAAATGGTGTCGTCATTTCTCTGAAGTAGGACCGATGTTCATGACGAACAAAGAACAGGTCGGCCATCTGTGATCTTTGATGCCCTTCTTCGGAGAACGGAGGAAGCAATTTGTGCAAATAGACGTCTCGCATTGAAAGAATTGCATCAGATCATACTGGACGTGTCAGTGACAACTCTCCATGACGTTGTGACTGTCAAATTAGGGTACAGGAAATTGTGTGTGCGCTGGGTTCCAAAACTGTTAACAGAAGAACAAAAAAAGAAAAGGATGGGCTTTGTACTCGACTTCCGCACATGCTATGCTGAAGCAGGTGATGAGTTCCTTGATCACATTGTGACAGGTTACGAGACGTGGGTTTATCACCATACACCTGAATCCAAGCAACAATCAATGCAATGGCGTAATTCGAATTCACCAAAAGCCAAGAAATGCAAAACGTCGATTTCAGCGAAGAAAATCATGGCTTCTGTTTTTTGGGACAGACAAGGCATTCCTCTGTTGGAATTTATGCCTCCTGGAACGACAATTAATGCTGCTGCATATTGCCAGACTTTTAAACGTCTTCGAAGGGCAATTCAAAACAAACGCAGGGCAATGCTGACAAGTGGCGTCCGCTTGCTTCATGACAATGCTCGGCCTCACACAGCGCTCATAACCAAAGCACTACTCAAACAATTCAAATGGGACGTACTGGACCATTCGCCATACAGCCCGGACCTTGCGCCCACCGACTTCCATGTCTTCCGTTACCTGAAGTCACATCTTGGTGGAAAATCATTCCACGACGATGAAGAGATCAAAGAAGAAGTTGAAATGTGGTTCCGACAACAGGTGGCAACCTTCTATGACTGTGGGATACAAAAGCTTGTGCACCGACTTAACAAATGTTTGGATAACGGGGGTGATTGTGTCGAAAAATAACAAATAATCCAGTTGATAAGATGTAACTGACGTTTTCTAAATAAATGTTCTATTTAAGGAGTGCGAGCCATTGTATCTTTACTTTTCGAAATACCCTCGTATTACACAGCAGTGAAGACGAACAAGTGCTTGTCGCTCTTAACATATGCGTTTTATAGATCAAGTTTACTAGACTTTTCTTCTTCCTTTGGTCCATACTACCACCTCTGAAAATTGCCAATCTTGCAACCTTAGCGCCAACATTTTAAAGGTACATGTATTCCACTACCAGAGGTGTCAGAACGATTTTCGCTTATAACTTTCGACGCGGCCTTTTCTGGACCACAGTCCCTTACCTCCACCTGATTCATTTGCCCTTCTACATAATCACTGAAAGTTTGTAACATCGTCACGGAATCACCATGCAGAGCACAACTAAATGTACCAGTATGCAATCGCTCATGTACTACATACTCTGATGTCTGTCAAGGGGAACATCTTGACCCCGGCCGCTGTGGCCGAGCGGCTCTCGGCGCTTCAGTCCGGAACCGCGCTGCTGCTGCGATCGCAGGTTCGAATCCTGCCTCGGCCATGGATGTGTGTGATGTCCTTAGGTTAGTTAGGTTTAAGTAGTTCTCAGTCTAGGGGACTGATGACATCAGACGTTAAGTCCCATAGTGCCTACAGCCATTTTTTTAACATCTTGACGCAATCTTGCAAGATGATGTGGTGGAAACCAAAGTTACTTCTGCCCATTGAGCTTATGTGTAGCTGGCGAAACCCGTGCAGAGAATGGGGAAGGATTTTAGCTTTTTCTGTATTGGGGATCATTAAGTAAGGAATCAGCATGCGCAGCTGTAGTTTTTGGTTCGGTCTTTCACACCTTGAGAAATGTTAATGTTGCTCGAATGATTTCCGTCGCTAATCGCGGAGTGCTTGCTGCACTCGCTGACGACACTCAGAGGTTAGGGGTTTTACATTGTTAAGCAAATCCTCGGTATATTAATGGATAAAGTCATAAATTTCGAATTTAATTGACAACGGCCCCTCTGTTATTTCATGCGAGAAGATAACTACGTATCCTCGTAACTTGTTGTCCAATAAATTACTTCTGTACTTGGCACGTATATCAAAGAAATTTAATGTGTAGCTTACTATTATCATTTCAACCTACACGATATAACTAGTTTTTTGGTGTCCCCTGTAGATCCAGTAAACCCGTTTCTAAGAATCTTCAAACATCCCCATCTGATCTGTGCCACATGTCCCGCCGGCCTTTCGTTAATTATCATTTCTGTCACAATTAGTTTTGCACTCCAGTCTTGTGACCCGTTAATTTGTCCTCCCGACTCTTCTAGCCATTCCTAACACGCACTTCTGCACTGATTCCCGAACAACGCTAAGATTCTTAGCGTTTTGCAAATTAGAAGTCGATATCTCATTGTCGAAAGTCAAAACTACACTACTGTCCATTAAAATTGCTACACCAAGAAGAAATGCAGATGATAAACGGGTATTCATTGGACAAATATATTATACTAGAACTGACATGTGATTACTTTTTCACGCAATTTGGGTGCATAGATCCTGAGAAATCAGTACCCAGAACTACTACCTCTGGCCACAATAACGGCCTTGATATGCCTGGATGTTGAGTCAAACAGAGCTTGGATGGCGTGTAAAGGTACAGCTACCCATGCAGCTTCAACACGATACCACAGTTCATCAAGTGTAGTGACTGGCGTATTATGACGAGCCAGTTGCTCGGCCACCATTGACCAGACGGTTTCAGCTGGTGAGAGATCTGAAGAACGTGCTTCCCAGGGCAGAAGTCAAACATTTTCTGTATCCAGAAAGGCTTGTACAGGAGCTGCAACATGCGGTCGTGCATTATCCTGCTGAAAAGTAGGGTTTCACAGGGATCAAATGAAGGGTAGAGCCACGGGTCGAAACACATCTGAAATGTAACGTCCACTGTTCAAAGTGCCATCAATGCGAACAAGAGGTGACCGAGACGAGTAACCAATGGCACCCCATACTATCACGCCGGGTGATACGCCAGTATGGCGATGACGAATAACCGCTTCCAATGTGTGTTCACCGGGATGTCGCCAAACACGGATGTGATCATCATGATGCTGTAAACAGAACCTGGATTCATCCGAAAAAATGATGTTTTGCCATTCGCGCACCCAGGTTCGTCATTGAGTACACCATCGCAGGCGCTCCTGTCTGTGATGCAGCATCAAGGGTAACCGCAGCCTGGTCTTCGAGCTGATAGTCTATGCTGCTGCAAACGTCGTCGAACTGTTCGTGCAGATGGTTGTTGTCTTGGAAACGTCTCCATCTGTTGACTTAGTGGTCAACAGATGGCTGGACGATCCGTTACAGCCATGTGGATAAGATGCCTGTCATCTCGACTGCTAGTGATACGAGGCCATTGGGATCCAGCACGGATTCCGTATTACCCTCCTGAACCCACCGATTCCATATTTTGCTAACAGTCATTGGATCTTGACCAATGCGAGCAGCAATGTCGCGATACGATAAACCAGAGATGTTTATATTTTCCCACCTCCGCGTTGCAAATGTTTTGACTTTTGAGTGAAATGCCCAGTTGATGTGCTGTTGTTTTCACGTCAATTCTACCAACAGTGAAAGTTGTTTAGTTCTTGGGGTGTTGTAAAATTCCTGGATTCGTCTCGTCGCTGTGCAGCCTATGAAAAGGATTGTGGAAGACTCCCAAATAAATTCCAAAGTGCAGTGCAGTTTTAACACCAGTATATTTCTAGGACTCTGGTGTCCAAGCCTGGTGAACTGTACCGTTACATCACATGTACCCAAAGTTGACATCAATTGACACAGCGTTCACAACAATCAAAAAACGAGTGAGCCTACAATACATTTGCTTGCAACCCTAGCCAAAAAACGAGTGCTCCAAGGCGCCTGCGTGACCTCTATTTATACTTTTGTTAACAACTACAGACAATGAAAATTACAATTTTATGTAAAATCACAATTAAAAGTTAAACTGTATATGAGATACACATTGCTAAAAATTTACAATCACAGTGCTGAACAAGGTGAACCTATTTTCAACTTAGTTATGAGTTAATATAACATTTTATGACTAATTATGTTACAGGTAAGAATTAAATTTCTAAATTTGTTTATAACAAATCAACTAGTGCCTGAATTTTAGTGCTAACATATATCAGAGATTCAATTAACATACTTTATTTATATGTTCTATTTGATTTGCTGTAGTAATTTTATAATGAAAGGTTTACTGGTACATCCTGACCATGTGCTACATTTCTTTCGATTAGTTACAGTATTAATTTCACATTTATATGTGTTTTTCACATAAGAACAATGTTCATCAGCAAAGCATCATTTTCGAATTATATATATACTGAAATAGTGGTTATTTTTCTATGTAATTTGGAAACAGGTCACTTTACAACTGGGCAATTAAGACTGGTGTTTATCTTTAATGCTCTCCGAGGGGTTCTGATAGGGCGATGAGATACAGTAATATTTCAAACTGCAATCGCGATAGGCTACAATCCGACGTTTATCGAACTCGGAAACGTGATGGTACGCATTCCTCCTCCTTACACGAGGCATCACAACGTTTCACCAGGCAACGCCGGTCAACTGCTGTTTGTGTATGAGAAATCGGTTGGAAACTTTCCTCATGTCGGCACATTGTAGGTGTCGCCACCGGCGCCAACCTTGTGTGGATGTTCTGAAAAGCTAATCTTTTGCATATCACAGCATCTTCTTCCTGTCGGTTAAATTTCGCGTCTGTAGCACGTCATCTTCGTGGTGTAGCAAATTTTAATGGCCAGTGGTGTAATATTGCCCACCAACTGTAAGGCCATGGCCGACTAACTGTCCAATCTTTGTCAGACTAGACCTCTAAGTGTTGGGTTGGTACATAGATTCGTAGCGTTTTTCCGTATGTTTAATAAATACAACAGATACACATAACAGAGACGTTAGTCATCAATAATAATTCTTCTTTACTATTTACAACAGTCTGCCAACACTGGAGTAACTTTTAGATTCTGTGACTGTAGAAATCAGGTGGTTTTGAGGCAAAGAACTTATCGAGCCATGTATGGAGACCATTCTCATCCGGAACGGATGCTCTTTTTAGGTTGCTCGATAGAGAGCGGAAAAGGTGGACATCTGAGGACTCAGATCAGGTGACCAAGGTGGGTGTGGAGTGGCGTCCCAGCCCAACTCTTGTACAGATTTTTTTTTGTCAATGTAGCAGAATGCGGGCGGGCGTTTTTGTGGAGTAGCATCATTTCATGCAGTCTTCCTGGTGCAGTACACCAAAACGTCGCTGTTCCCCCAGATATATCTTGGGGATGCTCACAGGTCTTTGTAAGAGTTGCTGCCTTGCTTGGGCTCAACCATTCCTTTCTTTTTCTTACATTAGCGTAAACACACATTTCTCGTCACCAATAACGGTACGGGATAAGAGTTGTCGGTGTTCTTCACGAGACAGTTGGGACGAGGAAGCACAGATACACACATAGCCACCCGCTGATTTTTGTGATTTTGGCTTAGAGCATACAGTACCCATACACCCAATTTTTGAACCTTCCCCACTGCATGCAAATGTCGCACGATGGTACAATGATCACATTTTATCACATTTGCCATTTCTCGAGTACACTGACCTAGATCATTATGGATTAAATGTGTTTAAATGATCATAAAATCCTTAAGACCTTCCTGAACGTGGCATTATCCCCATACACGGTGCAAATGTTTCTGGCTGCATCCGCCACTGTCACACCTCTATTGAACTGAAACGGAACAATACGTCGGAAGTGTTCCACTTGGTACTCCATTTTCTAGCGTCCACAGCTCCATTCACTACCTCCAAAAGACAAAATCACAATATGTAAACTCAAATAGCAATAGTGAACTACAATTGAAATATGATAACCGATAAATGAACGCACAGCAACCGGAATACCAACATACGAGGCATGTTTTTTTTAAGTAAGTGCCGTTTTGAAATTAAAAAAAGACGTGCTAAAATATTTCAATAATTTTATTATTACATGTAAGCCTGTACCTTAATCTTCTTTTCTAAATAATTTCCATCAATATTGAGGCACTTGTCATAACGTTGTACCAGTTTTTGTATATGCTCCTCATAGAAGTCTGCCGCCTGACTTGTTAACCACTGCAGCACCACTGTTTTGACTTCGTCATCGTCTTGAAGACGCTGACCGCTCAGGTGTCTCTTCAACTGCAGGAACAGATGGTAGTCACTGGGCGCAAGATCTAGAGTTTCCCATCGAAAAGATGTGATGAGATCTTTGGTCTGATTCGTCACATGCGGATGGGCATTGTCTTGCAGCAAAACGGCGCCCTTGCTCAACTTGTCACGTCTTTTGTTACGAACTGAACGGCGCGGATCGTGGAATGTCTTACAGTAAGCTGTTGCATTGATTGCCTCATTATGAGGCAGAAATTCCAAAAGCAATACTCCTTTTCTGTCCCAAAAAACTGTGCACATGATTTTCCGGGCAGAAATTGTTTGCTTAAACTTCACTTTTCTGGGTGAATCTGAATGCCGCCATTCCATGGACTGTTGCTTTGATTCTGGTGTGATGTAGGTCACCCATGTTTCATCGATCATAACAATTTGGCTTAAGAAATCATCACTGTAGTTGTGGTACCGCTCAAGGAAAGTCAATGCACTGTCTAAACGTTTGGTTTTGTGGACATCTGTCAACATTTTCGGTACCCAACGTGCGCACAATTTTCGGTAATTCAAGTGCTCGGTCGTAATGCCATACAAAACACCACAAGAAACATTAAGAAAGTTATCTCGCAACGAGGAAATCGTAAAGCGTGTTTCCTCTCACCTTATTGTCCACTTCCTGCACCAAACTTTCATTAACGACAGAAGGACGCCCACTCCGTTGTTCATCATGCACATTTGTGCGGCCATCTTTAAGTGCTCTAACCCACTTTCTTACCATTGCATCACTGATAATGTTTTCTCCGTAAACTGCACAGATATCATGATGAATATCGATCACTTTTAGGCCTTTAGCACTAAGAAATCTTATAACAGACCGTACTTCACAGTCGGCGGGATTCACGATTATCGGAGGCATCTTAAACACTCAGTACACAACGTAAACAAGGAAGAATCAGACCGTAATGGCGTCAGTGCGTAGGCAACAGATGTAGGTACCCAGTGCGCATGCGCAGAACGCCGACCGCAGCGCTGCGGCCGCGGTGTGGCAAAACGGTACTTACTTAAAAGACACGCCTCGTACAAAACGAAAACTATACAGACTTATTCACCAACCTAGTACGTGTATCTCTCTGTATCTGAATTACGTTTTTTTGTTTGTTATTAAGCTATAATACTACGACATGTAGAATATTATTTTAAGAGTGTTCCATCAATGAATAAATTACTACAACCACTGTAACTACTACTACCATTACTTCTCAACTTTCCTGTTACACACATCGGAACTGTAGTTCTGTAGCCTCCAGTTTGTTTGCAAAAGCACTGCAGGCTAGTTAACTCTTCTGTTCGTTTAATTTAAGCATAAACAGGATGAAAGCCAAACTATTTACTAGTTTATTCAAGTTCGCGCCATCTAATACAGTTTCCCACCTACGGTGCATTCCACTACTTCACAACACCAAATTCCATTCGACAAAAACCTCTTCCGTTGAAACGTCCCCTTTGGAAAATTATATATTACTGTGCTCGTAAACCTCTTACGTTATTTGATTTTCAAACAGCTGAGCAAAACTGAACATACTCAGACATTTCTCTCTTTACTTATTCTGATCAATACTAAACTGACACACAATATTTTTTTTTTAGCGCAACGAAATCTGACTTTCAATAATCCCTACAAAGGAATGGTCCTGACTAACAATAACCTACACCTTTCACGAATCACTTACCTCACAAAAATCTTCGTTACTCTAACTACTGCAATACAGCGAGCGTTAATACTGCCAGCTAAATAAAAGATTCTAACTACTGAAGGCACTAACTGCTGATAGGCATAGTTAGCAAATGAAATCTTTTGATGGAGAACAAACAATGTATTTACCTTAATAGTGTTCAAAAGTCATAATATATATATATATATATATATATATATATATATATATATATATATATATATATAAGTTCATGGCATCCAGTCTTACAAATTTCCTTTTTCTGACGGACACACGTCTAGATCGTCCGCTCTCAAAACTCTGCCATCTCTCTCCCCACGACCACCACTGCTGGCGGCTCACCTCCAACTGCGCAACGCTACGCGCTGTTCACATCCAACTGCCCAACACTACACAAGCGAATATACCAACAATGAGTCCAACCAGCCACAGATTGCCTACAGCACAGTCAGTGATTTTCATACAGAGCGCTACGTGGCGTTACCAACATATAAATCTAAACAGCCTACTTACACCGTGAATTAATAAATTTAGTACTCACCTGCGTTCGACTTATTTAACGGTTTATCCATTGCTTCCTTGTCAGGTGCACGCTCGCATACTCACCTGTCTTCCAAGACGACCAGCTCTGCACTGCAGCAGATTTGACGTTATTATGTGTAATTGGCGGTCAAATGAAAACGAGACAGATGGAGAAAAAGTAACTAAACTCTTTGTTGTTTCTAGAGTAATCTCCATGTGTTAATAAATTTATCCCACTGCGAGAATAGATGGCCAATGTCTTCATGGAAAAATATTTCCAATTGCCTACGGAACCATGATTGTACCCCGAAGTAAATCGATGACCATAAATGTCTTTTCTCAGGGCTCAAAAAATGTGTAAATCGCATGGGAAGAGATCGGGACTGTACGGAAGATGTGTAAGGGCTTCCCAGCGATACTTCTGCGTCGAAACAACAGGCACCCCAGCTCCTGGAAAGTCGTGGTGACTTTTTTCTTTGACTGCAAAACCCGCTGCTCATTGACACTCTGGAATACAGCACACACAATTGACGCACATCGGTACGTGCACACTTCGCAATAATTGCAGTGCTTCGGCAAATCAAAACGTCCAGGAATGTTGACGAACGGCATAATGCCTTTGATTGATAATGCTCGCCCACGTACTGCCAAGGTTGTATGTCCAGAGACTCTCTGACCAAAATGGTACTGAAGCAGAGGATGACAGACTAAAGGTCGAAATACTAAATGTCTTTTTCCAAATCTGTTTCACAGAGGAGGACTGCACTGTAGTTCCTTCTCTAGATTATCGCACAGATGACAAAATGGTAGATACCGAAACAGATGACAGAGGGATAGAAGAACAATTAAAATCGCTCAAAAGAGGAAAGGCCGCTGGACCTGATGGGATACCAGTTCGATGATTTTACACGGAGTACGCGAAGGAACTTGCAGCTGTGTACCGTAGGTCTCTAGAAGAGCGTAGCGTTCCAAAAGATTAGAAAAGGGCCCAGGTCGTCCCCGTTTTCAAGAAGGGACGTCGAACAGATGTGCAGAACTATAGACCTATATCTCTAGCGTCGATCAGTTGCAGAATTTTGGAACACGTATTATGTTCGAGTATAATGACTTTTCTGGAGACTAGAAATCTACTCTGTAGGAATCAGCATGGGTTTCGAAAAAGACTATCGTGTGAAACCCAGCTCGCGCTATTCGTCCACGAGACTCAGAGGGCCATAGACACGGGTTCACAGGTAGATGCCGTGTTTCTTGACTTCTGCAAGGCGTTCGATACAGTTCCCCACAGTCGTTTAATGAACAAAGTAAGAGCTTATGGACTATCAGACCAATTGTGTGATTGGATTGAGGAGTTCCTAGATAACAGAACGCAGCATGTCATTGTCAATGGAGAGAAGTCGTCGGAAGTAAGAGTGATTTCTGGTGTGCCGCAGGGGAGTGTCGTAGGACCGTTGCTATTCACTATATATATAAATGACCTTGTGGATAACATCGGAAGTTCACTGAGGCTTTTTGCGGATGATAATGTAGTATATCGAGAGGTTGTAATAATGGAATATTGTACTGAAATGCAGGAAGATCTGCAAAATGGTTCAAATGGCTCTGAGCACTATGGGACTCAACTGCTGAGGTCATTAGTCCCCTAGAACTTAGAACTAGTTAAACCTAACTAACCTAAGGACATCACAAACATCCATGCCCGAGGCAGGATTCGAACCTGCGACCGTAACGGTCTTGCGGTTCCAGACTGCAGCGCCTTTAACCGCACGGCCACTTCGGCCGGCCGAAGATCTGCAAGAAATTGATGCATGGTGCAGGGAATGGCAATTGAATCACAATGTAGACAAGTGTAATGTGCTCCGAATACATAGAAAGAAAGATCCTTTTGCTACAATATAGCAGGTCAGCAACTGGAAACAGTTAATTCCATAAATTATCTGGGAGTAGGCATTAGCAATGATTTAAAATGGAATGACCATATAAAATTAATCGTCGATAAAGCAGATGACAGACTGAGATTCATTAGAAGAATCCTAAGGAAATGCAGTCCGAAAACAAAGGAAGTAGGTTACAGTACACTTGTTCGCCCACTGCTTGAATACTGCTCACCAGTGTGGGATCCGTACCAGATAGGGTTGATAGAAGAGATAGAGAAGAGCCAATGGAGAGCAGCGCGCTTCGTTACAGGATCATTTAGTAATCGCGAAAGCGTTACGGAGATGACAGATAAACTCCAGTGGAAGACTCTTCAGGAGAGACGCTCAGTAGCTCGGTACGGGCTTTTGTTGAATTTTCGGGAACATACCTTTACCGAGGAGTCAAGCAATATATTGTTCCCTCCTACGTATATCTCGCGAAGAGACCATGAGGATAAAATCAGAGAGATTAGAGCCCACACAGAGGCATACCGACAATCTTTCTTTCCACGAACAATACGAGACTGGAATAGAAGGGAGAACCGATAGAGGTACTCAAGGTACCCTCCGCCACACACCGTCAGTTTACACATCCTCCGTACAGTCCCGATCCCTCCTCATGCGATTTTCACATTTTAGAAGTTCCGAATAAAAACATTCGTGGCCGTCGATTTGCTTCGGAAGAAGAGGTGCACACATAGGTACAATCGTGATACCGTCGGCAAACGCAAGTATCTTTCCATGAAGGCACTCACTGGCTGTCTTGTCTCACAGTGGGATAAACGTACTAACAGTTACAGTCATTATTTTAGAAATAATTAACAGGTTCGTACTTTTCTCTTTCCGTATCGGTTTCATTTGACTGTGTCCTTCATACATCAAATCCACGTAGAATAGTAAAACGTAGGACAGAAGCTGAAACTTCTAAAAGTAATAAATGCACCCAAAATTTATGAAAGTTGAAAAAACAAATAATGGAAAAGACCAAACAATATGAATAATTCCCTGAACGTCACCAAAACAGCCGCAGTGAGTTTAGTAGATGTGGCCGACAGATTAGGGCGTACCGTTTTGGAATGAATTCTGTAACATTTGAACGAGCTTAAAGTACAGTGACCTATCACACGCTTCATAGGTTCACAATGTATTTTAATTTTATTAAATGACAGCCTGATATTGTCTGATATACTTTAAACTTTTGTCTATTCTTGTTTGTATTATTATAGTTTAAATGCACAAATTATCAAACTATTGTACTATAGAACGAAGGGGAAAAAAGAGGAACTGTTTTAAACTTGTTTGAAGCAACCTACTATGTCACATGAACATTTCCAGAGTGGCCAGAAAGGCATCCCTCATATTGCGACACACACTTGAACATATTACAGTGGTCTAATTAACACTGTAGTTCTTTAGGGTCATGAGAGTAGACAATTGTTTAATAATAAAATTGAAAAATAAAATATTAATCATGCAAGCAAAAGCTATTGTATTTTTACATTTTGCGACTAATTTCAAGACAATGGAGAAATAGCATGCTTATTAGGAAATATACCATATATTGTGTGACAGATGTTAACTTGTTGAATGAGTAACCTCTAAGCTCTGGAAGACCAGTGGATTTACATATAACTTTATGGGTAGAATTAAGAGTGCCCTTGTCACCCAACATTTTTACAAAGGAACAATCGAAACAATTGACGGTTACCACTAAAATGTTTCTTTGAATACTCACTTGTACTGTCGTGGGCGCTGCCAGAAATTTATCCAATATGGGACAAAAATCTAAGATTGCCATTTAGACCTGTTGTGTAACGGTGATTCAGCTGTCCTTAGCTGCGTGTTTTATGCAACCCGCAACGCCAAAAAAAGCCAGTACAAGATTTTAACATTCTCTCGCTCGCTACGCACAAACTATTAGTTCTATACAAAAAACTTGTCAGGAATGGTTTTGTAAGAAATTTAACGTAGTTAAATTTTGTACTGGGATACATTTTCGATGGAGGCCACGGTTTTCGAGTCACTCAAGAAAAACGCATTTGAAGGTAACTTCTGTAATTTGTCGTTGAATAATTCCGAAAACTACAGCCTCTAACGAGAACGTGTCTCAGTACTCGACTTAAGTGGATTAAATTTACTACAAAAAGGTCCTGTTCGTTTTTTCTGTGGGTAGCAAGGGAGAGAATATGAAAACATTGCTCGTGGTATTTGAAGACATTATGGATTGCGTAAAACCCATAGGTAAGGCCAGCTGCATCACGGTGTGTAAGTGATTTACTGAGTTAGTAAAATTAATGTGCCACAAACATTTGGTAGCTATTCACTCAATTATTTTTCTAAATTTGGTTACACTGATACCTAAAATATAAGCGTGTGTAAGTAGGATATGCGAAGCACTTGTTTTTATGTTAATAATATGGATACGGAATCACTCTTTTATTTAACGATCTGAAAAGACATCCTCTTATGAATCAATTCAGCGTATCCAATGATTTCACCAAGCGAGGTGAGTCAGACAGTAGTAAGAGAGCCCTTGGACTTTCATTCGGGAGGCCTATCGTTCAAATCCCCGTCCGACCATCCAGATCTGTGTTTTCTGTGAGTTCCCTAAATTACTTAAGGTGAATACGGAGGTGGTTTGTTTGAAAGGGCGTGGGCGATTTGGTTCTCCATTTAGAGCCTGGGCTGCTCTGTCTCTAATGACTTCGTCGTCGACGGAACATTAAACATTCCTTCCTTCCTTCCTTCTTCCCAACGAGTCAGGAATTAAAGCTAAAAACTTTGGCAGAAGATTTTTTTATTCATAAATCAATTACAGTAGTTGGTGAATGACGCAGCCAACCACAAATACTTTTTAAATGTGTTATTTTAGTGCCATAACTGGTTTCAGGCTACCGTGTTCATCTTTAGATGGATAATATTTTCAGTTACCTAGACGTTTTGATCGAAAGCATGTTCCCCGCTCAGACGCTGCACAAGAGTTTTTAAATACTTAGTGCCGCGTTATAAGATGTTTCATTATTAAAAACTCCTAAAGTGCTTACATTTATTTAGATATAATGTGAAATAATTATATTTACTTACGTAAGTTCCAGTAGATGAGATTTGTCTTGTTATGCCATACTGCAGCGCCTGCGCTATTCCGAATTACGGTGCAATGTTCCTTCGCACATTGTAATTCAGAATAACATAGGCGCTGCAATATCTCATTTATCCGCCGACACCGGGCAAGCTACTTTCAAGTAAGATGTCTTCCCTGTGCGGGAATACACATAATGGATGTACGAGTACAGGTTGTAGACACATGGCCGATGACATATGGGAGTTTGGGTGTGGCCGTGTGTGGTGTTCGAATAGCCAAATGGTAAGGCCACCGAGTTCGAGTCCTTGCCCCGTACAAATTTTTATTGTCGTCATTCCATTACATAACTGATGGTTGCCCATATTCGGAACTGCGAATATGATTCATGAATTATTTTGTTACGGTCCATGTGGTTTTTCAGGTCGGTGTACGGGTTGTTGAACTGCAAACTTTACATGTTGCAAATTACTGTGCACTCTACATTGTATTCTTAATGTCAATATTGAGAGTCACACATCTGCTCCACATTTGTTGTTTTCGTTTAAAATGCAGAGATTATCATTAAGCAAAGATATAAAGACATCATTCATTTCCTATCAAAGACCTTGTAAAAAATAACTAGACTCATTGATGGCGCTGCAGTCGCGGGATAATTTGAACCTTCGGCTGGACGCCATTATAGTGGTTGTAGTCTGATGTGTTGCGTAGTATTGTTGTTTATGAAGACCCTGATTCAGCGTTGTATATTTGTTGGGGCGTACATACAGTATTTGTTACTCGTAATTCTACTGTCTGTACGTTCCAATCAAAAGAAGTACAATGGTGTAGAGTTGTGCAGCGATTAATTGTACAAATAAATTCGAGAAAGGAACGAATATTACATTTCACAGGTATGTGGATATTTTAAGTTGTATTGTATGTAGGTGCACTTGCTTAATAAATGTTTTTGTAACACGGTATTAGCATAATGTCTGTGCATCTATTTGCAGGTTACCTTTCTCAAAACCACATCTCTTACAAAAATGGTTACACGCTGTCGGGAGGCAAGATTTCCGACCGACAGAATACCATTTTATATGTTCTGATCATTTTGAAGAAAGTTGGCTGATCGGTAATGTTTTCATGGTCTAGGTTAGGTTGAAACTTGATAATTTGGTCATGAGTTGCCAAAGCACTATGTCGTATATAACGTACTTCTCGTCATAAAATCTAAAGCAAGGTAGAGTCAGAAAATATTTATTAAAATAGTGGGCAAATCTTCGAGTATTTTGATGTATTTTGCGTACATCTATCGTAAATGAACTACGAAAAATGCTAGGGGTCCAGTCCATAACTTTTAGCTACGGCAGATTCCATGTAGTACGTAAGATAAATTCATAAACAGTGACTAGTCGCTGTTTGTTCATAAATTAAAAAGTATATTGTAGTAACGTATTTAAATAAGGCATTATGTTTGTGACCTAAGTCAAGGGAAGGCATTTTATAACCAAAAGCGATGTATAAACATTCGAACTCTGCGCGTCAGTTTACCACTCTAATGGCCGCCAGTCAGCTATTCAATTTGTCCGCTCTTCACAGTAGACCACTCGTGCGGTTGTGGGGGCCTGTTTCCTATTCACCAAGGATGTAAACAGACGACCGCAGAGTTCAGAAGATCCAACATGGATAACGTAACAATTGTGGTAGTTTCACACCGTTCACTAAAAATGTGAAATAGGAAATAAAATCGGATCAAGTGAAGAAATCTTGTTGAATGTCAACAAAAGTAAGCACCAAAACATACTACTGAGTAATACTCCTCAAAGTGAGAAAACGAAACAAATTGTAAAAAACTCTTATTCAGCTTCGATTCTACCTATAAACCAGTTTTTGCGCGTAAAAATCACATCTCATCAAGTTAATGGGTTCACTGCATTTTTCATGCCTTCTGCTTTTTAATGTTAATAGGCTTGGTAAAAGTTTAACAAAATGTACCTAGAAAGTTACATTTTTTCGGTTGTTTGGGTAACGCGTAACTAGGGCCAGCATTCGACGATATTAATGTGATAACAACCTTGAAATTGGTCTGTAGAAGCGACCTTTTAACTGCATAGGACTGAAGTAAGTTTCGTCTCCTTAGTTTAACATGATACTGCGCAGCTATGGCAACTGGAATGAAGAATTTGTAACTATATAACTGAGCGCTGTGCTGTGTTGCACCACGAAAAGTCTGAGCATTTGCCTGGCTATCACTTCGCCCTTGAAATTTCACAATTTTTTCTCTCTTATAACGCACCAAATGGTATTTATGGTTTTTTTTGTCTGACGCTTCTGGGTTCATAGATGTGTACTACAGTATAGTCTGACGGAGTTGTACAATAGCTCTACGGTGTACAATGGAACGCAGTCTGACCAAATCTTGTCGGTTCTTCTTTGTCCAATGAGCGAATGGTAGCCCACTGTTGTAACGAAGTTGTGCACATAGGGAAATAACCTAAAGTAATCTAAAGGTGTGTGTCACTTGCAAGTAGACTAACTTCCGCGCGCATTTGACGTGTTATTTACATTAGAACAAAAACCTGCCCAAGTTTACTTCCGCAAGTCTCCTGGGCAAGTTAATTTCAGAAACGTACTGCAATTAGTTGCGGAAGTGTTTCCACCAGAGTCGCGTCGTGAGGTGGGCAAGTCGAAGGTTACAGCATTGTGCTGTAAAGCTGCAGTAGCCACCACGTTTGTTGTATTAATCTTATTGTGGAGAAATCATGACGAAAAACAAAGTTAGGAAAAAAAGAAATGCTTGAGTAAAGAAATAGGTACAGAGGTTTACATATTTAAGATATCAAGAAAAACTATTGACTGGTCTAAAATGAGAGGACTTCGCTCAGAATAAAAACTTTCTGAGAATGTTGTATGCAAGTTTCGAAAATTTCTTGTCTGTTGTACATTAAAAAACAAGACACAAAATTGCTGCAAGCTATTTCGCTAAAAGTTCGCCTTTTACTCTTCGATTTTTGCAAACAGTATTTATTACTTTTGTTGCAAATGTAATGCATTTGAAAACAAGATACAAAAATGCTTCAGGCTGCACCACCAAGAGATCAACATTTAATTACTCTTCGAATTTTGGAAACGGTATTTATTATAAATGCAATGCATCTTTGTTTACATTAAGATTAAAAAATAAGCTAACATTTAAAGACGTGTCTCCTGCCACTCTACTTTCCTTTCTGATGAAGTAAAGCAACCAGTGAATTCATTTCGCATTTCCTTGTCTGATGGCAGCCAATTATAATATCCAAAGACACATTTGTTTCGGCCCAGCTGTCTTTGCGGCATTGTCCTTTTCGAGACTGACATTTTCACATCGGTATTGAACACACAAAACTTCTGCAAGTTTGAGAAAAACTTCCGGAAACTGGTAAGTTCGGCAAGTACCTGCGGCAAAATGTGTCAAACTGTTTCCACTAACCTGCGGAAGCTACTTCTGTAAGTTGACAGAACTTGTGGAAGTCAACGCGCGAGGGGTCTTTCCACGCCAAGGATCTTGAAGAAGTGGTTTCTGCAAGCAAATTGTGGAAGTATAAGTGCTAGGGGACACACACCGTAAAGGAAGGAAGTCTGTAAATCATGTACTCTTTGTATTGTGCGTTGTCGTATTTTAGGTGTTTGTGCATGATATACTTCTCGAAAAAAAATTAGTACATCTTTCTAGAGGTTTCCAATTCACTCAATATTTATCATCGCGATAGTGGATATGGAGTACATGAAATGATTATATTTACAGATCAATAGCACAAACGGTTCTGAAGTACCAGGTATCGACACATACTGAAACAACTGTACGAGGTGCATTCAAGTTCTAAGGCCTCCGATTTTTTTTCTCCGGACTGGAAAGAGATAGAAACATGCGCATTGTTTTAAAATGAGGCCGCGTTCATTGTCAATACGTCCCAGAGATGGCAGCACCGTACGGCAGATAGAATTTTACCGCCAGAGGCGAGAATGAGAACTGTTTTAAATACTTAAAATGGCGACGTATCCTTACTTGAACAGCGTGCAATCATTCGTTTTCTGAATTTGCGTGGTGTAAAACCAATTGAAATTCATCAACAGTTGAAGGAGACATGTGGTGATGGAGTTACGGATGTGTCGAAAGTGCGTTCATGGGTGCGACAGTTTAATGAAGGCAGAACATCGTGTGACAACAAACCGAAACAACCTCGGGCTCGCACAAGCCGGTCTGGCGACATGATCAAGAAAGTGGAGAGAGTTGTTTTGGGGGATCGCCGAATGACTGTTGAACAGATCGCCTCCAGAGTTGCCATTTCTGTGGGTTCTGTGCACACAATCCTGCATGACGACCTGAAAATGCGAAAAGTGTCATCCAGGTGGGTGCCACGAATACTGACGGACGACCACACGGCTGCCCGTGTGGCATGTTGCCAAGCAATGTTGACGCGCAATGACAGCATGAATGGGACTTTCTTTTCTTCGGTTGTGACAATGGATGAGACGTGGATGCCATTTTTCAATCCAGAAACAAAGCGCCAGTCAGCTCAATGGAAGCACACAGGTTCACCGCCACCAAAAAAATTTCGGGTAACCGGCAGTGCTGAAAAAATGATGGTGTCCATGTTCTGGGACAGCGAGGGCGTAATCCTTACCCATTGCGTTCCAAAGAGCACTACGGTAACAGGTGCATCCTACGAAAATGTTGTGAAGAACAAATTCCTTCCTACACTGCAACAAAAACGTCCGGGAAGGGCTGCGCGTGTGCTGTTTCACCAAGACAACGCACCTGCACATCGAGCTAACGTTACGCAACAGTTTCTTCGTGATAACAACTTTGAAGTGATTCCTCATGCTCCCTACTCACCTGACCTGGCTCCTAGTGACTTTTGGCTTTTTCCAACAATGAAAGACACTCTCCGTGGCCGCACATTCACCAGTGATCAAAACAGACTTCTAAAGAAGCCTTCGCCGCTGCCATGGAATCATGGCGTCAGCGTTGTGAAAAATGTGTACGTCTGCAGGGCGATTACGTCGAGAAGTAACGCCAGTTTCATCGATTTCGGGTGAGTAGTTAATTAGAAAAAAAATCGGAGGCCTTAGAACTTGAATGCACCTGGTATTCGTACGTGTTGTAGTCTCCATGGACGGCAATGCAGGCGCTGACTTCGGCATCCAGTCGATTGTACAGATGGCGACACTGTCCTGGGACACGTTATGCATGCATGAGTCACTTCTTGTCAGATCGTATCCTACGCATGCTCGATTGGAGACAAACCTGTAGATCGTGCTGGCCAGGGAAGTTGCTGCGCGTCTTGCAGAGCACGCTGAGTTTCACAGGCGGTGTGTGTAACGATGCCGGCATCAGTGGTCACATGATCATTCTCACGCACGTAGATGAGGTTCTGGACGTTCCTTTTGGAACATTACATCACCTTCCTATTGCTAAGACACGAAAACAAGGGGTCTAACAACATTCTGCACGTACTGAGTGATGGTTAGCGTTCCCTCTAGAAACATCGAAAGTGAACAAAAGTTGTAGCTTATAGCAACCCGGACCATAAGGTCTGGGGTGCAGCCAGTGTCTCTTGGATAAATGAAGTATGCGACAGTGCTCACCAGGTCTACGACATATGCACAGATTACCAAAACTTGGGTGCAGGCAGAATCTTCTTTCATCACGGAAGACCATGGTCCGCCAGTACGTCTTCCAAGTGATGCTCTGATGGCACCAGTCCTGCCGTGTACATCGATGCTGTGGCGTGAATGGAAGGAGGGCTAGAGGTGTGCATACCTGTAATCCCACTGCTAATAACCGGTTCGAACAGTTAGTGTTGAAACGCCTGGGCTCTGTATTATCCCTTCCTTTCTGTGGTTATCAATTATTATTATTATTAAGTGAAACACAAGAAAGGGATTATATATATATATATATATATATATATATATATATATATATATATATATATATATATTTGTAGGTGGCCAAAAATAAAAATTATGTTTCAAATAAGCGCCAGGCTCCCTGCAAATTATTTCGAATGCTTTCGGTGAAATGTAATGCAGGCTAAATTCGCTGACCTAGAATAAATCGTATCTGTGAAAGTATGCATTTTTTGACGAAATAAAATTAGTGAAGCTTTGCACCTTAGTTAATTGAATAACTTGAAATGATTCTTTCTGCTCCTGCTGTGGTGGTATATCACACACACACACACACAAAAATTAAATACACCGCGTAATGGCGGCAAATTGTTGCCAGTCAAAAATCACCGCTGCTCGCTTCGCAGAGACTGAAAAAATGCTAAATAACTTCTAGCACTCACTTTTTATAAATATATTTCCACTAAGCACAGAATACACACTTGAATTATTCGGTACATACGAGAACAAATAGAACAAAAGCTACCGCTTTAGAACAGCAAGCGAACCTTACATACAGCAGAAGAAATTATCTCACTCGAAGTGATTTTAAATATCTTTTTTCTCTTATATATAATGACAAAGATAATAATGTTAGTTTCGAGAACGTTATGCACTACGATCTCATCTAATATAAATAATGTCTTTTTATTACATTGCAATCGATATAGTCTTTCTTTGGAGCTAATTTAATGCATTTTCATAATTAATTTGTCGTTTATGTCCACATAATATTATTCAGAGTCCTTTTGTTATTTACTTCAAATATATCGGCTTGAACATTTCATAGGGACACTATAGCTCACGAATCCCCTTATTTGCTCAGTGGTAGCTGTACCACCTTCCACCGCTGCCCTTCCAGTACGATGATGCTGGCGGGTGTCTGTGCTACGTGGACGTCAAGAACCTCGTGTTTAGGTGTGAGCATGTTCACGTGACCACTGGTACCAGCATCGTTACACAACTGACGCAGCACGTCCAACTTGTATGCCTATTCTTCGGCCACCGCGCCACCCGGAAGGACACAATTTGATCCTTTTCAAACTCGCGTTGTTGATTGTAGGAAGCACAAATGCGTCTCCGTGTTGTGCTTACCTGACTGCTTCATACGTTTGCACCACACTAAACCTTCTGGCTTTGTGTATTCCTTATTAAAGGGTAGTCACAGATGGCACTATGGTAGCTATGCCACTAAGCTATCTGTTGAGGGACGACGTTGAAACCATTATCGGTACGTCTACTAACCGCCAGGTGGCATTGCCGTCATCGGACCAAAATCGATGCCGTATTTCCAGGTGTACTAATTTTTTTTTCCTGGCAGTGTATTATCTGAGGCGGCATTTTGGAATCAGTCAAGCATTTGCCTATACGAGCGCGGGAAATCCACAGTCAGTCTGGCCAGTATACTACAACTCGCTTGTTAATCCCCATCGTAGTCTGTTGACAAGAGCAAGTATTGGTGACTCTGTTTCGGCAATCTGCAAAACTGCGCCTAAACCTCCGATGCGCCAAGCAAATTATCCAATTTACCGCTAGTGGCCTGACGACTAATCAAACGCAAGTTATGTTGTGCTCGTCTAAGCCACAGCGTTGAGAACTGCATTTCGAAATGCTAAATCTGCAGTTTCGACAGTCATTCCGAGAAATGCCAGAGAATTCTGTAATGATTACAAAGTCTGCGGCCCAGATTCCAGGAGGGGGCACCCCTTCTGTCTGTGCCTTGCGAGCGCCCTTCTGTACAGCTCACAACCGGTTTCACAGCAGGTTATTGGCTGCCAGCGTCCACGTAAGAACTAAGTACGTGGTACCACACATAAGCAACCACAGTGTTCTGCAGTCGTCATGATTAAAATTTTGTAGATTGTTGTGAAATTCTGGCATCTACCTCTTCACTTTTCCTCTTTTCCTTTGAAAATGCGAAAATATTTTTCGCTCCTGAAATTCAGAGGGCATCACTCAATCTCATAATCTGTGGAGACTAATTTTTCTAGTAATGTTACAGACGCTATTAACTATGAAAATACTTAATTTACGATTACTTTCAACTTAATTCATTCAAAGCTCGGCAAAGTCAGGGTGGAGCACTGTACCATCAATTGACTGAGAAGCATAGAGTGTGTAAGGTTCTTCTTCTTCTATTTTAATTGTTCTTTGACCGCCATCTTTTCTTCCTGGGACATTATAATAACACGCTTCTGAAACACCAAATAATTATTTTCGTTCTCTTCTTTTTACAGAGGAGTGTTCCTTTTGCCAATGCAAAGAAAACTGCTGCAATGAAGACATCTGCTGCCAGAACTTGAGGTAAACAGCAAAGTAACTTACAAATCCAGAACGTAAAAATTACGCATATTTCTAGCAGTGCTTTACTTTATCTTGCAAATGCGAAAAATTGCCAATTTGTTTCATCCTATGCAGTGTACTACAAATGGTTAAAGACATCAGAATGGTTCCTTTAGTCATAAATCGAGAGTACCTGAAAAGTAACACTTATTATTTTCCAGCCGATGGTTCAGTCATTTAAGCAAAAAAAAATATTATTTCCGAATAGTTTTTGCTGTCTGCACACCACATACAAACATGTCAATGCAACGTTATTCATCTCATTTGTTAAAAGAGGGCGACATGAAATAACAGTAATTCACCTACAAGGAAATTAATTATCCGGCTTGAGTGGCCGAGCGGTTCTAGGCGCTTCAGTCTGGAACCGCGCGACCGCTACGGTCGCAGGTTCGAGTCCTGCCTCGGTCATGGATGCGTGTGATGTCATTAGGTTAGTTAGGTTTAAGTAGTTCTTAGTTCTAGGGGACTCATGACCTCAGCTGGTAAGTCCCATAGTGCTCAGAGCCATTTGAGCCAAGGAAATTAATTGGCATGGAAAAAGGAGTTTTAAAGTAACCTCAGCTTTTTAAATTACTTGCGACACTTCCTCGAAAATGACTTCAAATGAGATTAGTCTGCAGGAAGTGAGAACACCGCAGCATGTAACAGTTAAATGCAGTTCACGGGCAGTGTCATAATTAGAAATATGCATCAGGTACACAAGGCAAGATTCTAATATACACTCACGTCGAACCTTCATTCGATGTACATTGTCACATTAGGAAGCACGTTATGAAGTTCTTTTATCATTCACTTTGATCTTCTGTTGATCGTTGCGAATAAATGCGCTGGATGGCAGCTGGCAATTATTTTGTAATTGATGATTTAGGATGGCAAGCCATTTTTTAAGTCAGCGCGACGATAGACTATAAAACTGGTAAAATTACCACAGTTCTTTCAAAATCATTGTGAGGACTCATTTTATACTAGTAATTGACAAATTCTCGAAAAATTACACAGTATTGTCTTATAAACTTTGAATACTGATATGTATCTGCAGTATTCGCCATACGCGACTGTACCTAAGGCGTCCGCACCCTATGATTTTAAGAGTGTACTTTGTCTTTCCTCACCTTAGTAGGGCCCTCAGTTCTTTCCCACTCAGCCAATCAAAGGCGTGAAGAGGCCACGTTTACTTGTAAGATAACGTACTTTATCTGTTTCTGTGGCCTCAGGTTATAAGGGACAGTCAAATGAAAACCACACAAATGAAAAAAAAACTAAACTGTTTATTATTTCTAAAGTAATCGCCACAACTGTTAATACTTTTACCCCACTGTGAGGCAAGACGGTTAATGCCTTCATGGAAAAAATGTTTGCGGTTTGCCTGCCGAACAATGATTTTACCCCGGCGAGCAGCTCTTCGTCCGAAGCAAATCGACGACCACCAAACGGCTCCAAAAAAAATGGTAATCGCATGGGGAGGTATAGGGAGTGGATAGAGGATGTGTAAGGACTTTCCAGATAAACATCTGCAGCGTAGTCGAAACAATCTCGGTACGCGTGGGCGGGTAGTAGAACGATGCCGTCCGTCAACTTTCGGGGGGGGGAGGGGGGGGGGGGGGGAGGGGGGGTTGGTCTTGATGGCGATCTTTAATTTTTGCGAAGTGTTTATGTTTATTTCGACTAAGCGGCAGAAGTTTGGCTGGAAGGCATTACACGTCCTCCACACAGCCCGTACGATTTCCATATTTTTGGAGCCCTGGAGACATTCGTGGTCGTTGATTTGCCTCCGACGAAGGGCTGCATGGCTGGGTGCAGTGATGGTTCCGCAGACAATCGCAAACATTTTTCCTTGAAGGCATTGGCCATCTTGTGTCGCAGTGTATCCCACTGTATTATCAGTTAGGCTGATTACTTTTGAAGTAATAAACAGTTTACTTACTTTTTCCATCTGTCTCGTTTTCATTTGACTGCTCCTTGTATTTTGTCCACCAGTGGAAGACAAGGAAACGTTTTGGTACTTCATAAAACAAAATCACGCGGGTCAACACATTGGAGACGCGTGACTGAGTTACCCACATTTTTTTATATTACAAAACCTTGCTACAATTTTGGGTCTTACACTAGCCTACCCCGACAACAGCTTGACTGCTCTAGTTAATGTATAGGGCTAATTAGCCACGAACATTACACAGCGTTCAACATTTGAGGAGAGCTGACGTACGTCTACACGTTTCCATTCCAGAAGTAATGTGTGTTACTTCCGATGGTTATTTATTTACTCATTCGGTATCACAAAAGCATACATTCAGTTCACAAAGTATGAATTACGCAAATTAAAAAGCAGTATAGAGAAGAAGGTCGTTTGAGTCTATACAATTACTCTGATTTTCTCAATCGATTCAAGCAAGCACTGCTCTTGGGAAGTCCAAGCGTTTCATGGGTTGCACGTGTCCACAGTCAGACAGATGCATTGTTTACGTTCTACCACACTCATAGAAGAAGGGGTCTCTCTACTCCCTGTTCGTGAATTTTTGGTAGCTTCTTTCACTATTAGCTCGAGTGCTATTCAGTGCACGCTCATTTGCAATCTGAGCATCAGAACCTGGCACCAGAGCTGTTTTTTTCATGACTGTGGTGAAGTTCTTGATAGATTGCCACCAACTTATATTTCGCGGAAAGACCACAAAGATAAGATAAGAGAGCTTAGGGCTCGTACAGAGGCATATAGGCAGTCATTTTTCCCTCGTTTTGTTTGGGAGTGGAACAGGGAGAGACGATGCCAGTTGTGGTTCGAGGTACCCTCCGTCACCCACCGTATGGTGGATTGCGGAGTATGTATGTAGATGTAGATGTAGAGAAGCCGTATGTCATTATTCTTAATTGTAGCAAGTGCAAAATAGTTTTTGCTGATAGTGGCAAAGTAGTCCAATATTTTCGTGACTGGTTTAGGCACGTTTTTCATTTCATAGAGACATAGAGAGTAGAGCATTGTGGCTGTGAAGCATGTCAGAAAAACAGTACACATTTTACACAAGAATCAACATGCTTCGTTTCAGTATTCATTTTAATGTTTCACTGTGACATAATCATATAAGATGTCGAACAATTAAAAATATGCAGAGTGTTACAGGGTGAGCGGGAAGTCTTCGCCTGATTGCAAAACTTTATTTTTAGATATAGCTATGCTGTTTGCTGCAAATGGCAGTTTAACGCATAGAATTTTTATTGGTACACTTTCATAGGGGATCCGTTTATTGCCTGTAGGACGTCCTGTCGATACTCTATTTCTCTCCACGTCTTCGACAACATCGCTTCCGTCGCAGCCTCTACAAGCATCTCACATTCGTGCTGTAAGAGTCTGCGCACCAGGAATTGGTGAACACTTTGTCCTTATCGTAACCCCACAAAAAACTCAAGAGGCGTTACGTGCGGTGAGCTTGGAGGCTATAATGTTGGGCCATCTCCACCGATCCATCTGTCCAGGCAGGTTTCATCCAAAAACTGACGAACAGATAACCCCTAGTGTGGTGGTGAACCATTTAATTGAAACAATATCTATCACAGAAATTCCTGTAATTGAGGTGAAATATAAAGTACGATGTACAGGGAAACTGTTGCCGTAGTGGTAGGCTGAGTGCAAAAGAACGGTCCAGTGATTGTGTTGTGCAAAAGCTACATCGTCCTATCCCTTATTTAGTATACCATGACATGTGGGTTCTCAGGCCCGGACATTATGCCTGTTTACTTTCCCGGGGATGTGAAAAGACACTTCATCGGAAAAACAAACTTTTAAAGGTAGTCTTTATAGACATAGATTCGTTCCAACATGTTCCTAGCGGACTCAGCCCCCCCCCCCTTCCTCCCCAGGTCTATCACCTGGACAATAATAACTGGTAGCATCCAACCGCATTTTCGTTCTACATACACGTCAACAGCGCGTTTTGAGGGACGATGGTCTCATCATCATGTTGTAAAAACTTAAACCGCACTGTGATAAAATAGCGTTACATGCAAATCATCTAGCGGGGTGTAACTTGAAGCATAATGTCGGTAAAAAGATAAATCAGTTCGAAAGATCAGGAGATTATAAAAGCCGGTCGGAGTGGCCTTGCGGTTCTAGGGGCTACAGTCTGGAACCGAGCGACCGTTACGGTCGTAGGTTCGAAACCTGCCTCGGGCACGGATGTGTGTGATGTCCTTAGGTTAGTTAGGTTTAATTAGTTCTAAGTTCTAGGCGACTGATGACCTGAGACGTTAAGTCGCATACTGGTCAGAGCCATTTGAACCATTTGAGATTATAGAATTCCTGTGATGTAAAGTACACTGGTGGAAAAAAAGTCGCAGCACCAAGGAGGAGTTGTGCAACATAAACGGAAAGTTAGTGGGAGTGTTTCTACACGTGAAAGATGATGCGTATTCAGATTTCGTGCCAGACGCATATCAGTGGCGCTAGGTTTGCTTAAATTTGGGCTGTAATGGTCGTGAGCGTTGCTTAACTTTGAGATAGGGCGTGGTGAGTTGATGCTAGTCCAGAGTGCCTTTAAAACGACAAAGACGCTACTATCAACACCTAACTGAGTTTGAACGAAGTCGTATAATAGATGTACGGGAAGCTTGTCATTCCTCTGCGATAATGCAGAAAGACTCTGCAGGCATGTAGCCACTGTACGGCCTCCGAACGACCACCGAGCGAGGTGGCACAGTGGTTAGACACTGGACTCGCATTCGGGAGGACGACGGTTCAATCCCGCGTCCGGCCATCCTGATTTAGGTTTTCCGTGATTTCCCTCAATCGCTCTAGGCAAATGCCGGGATGGTTCCTTTCAAAGGGCACGGCCGACTTCCTTCCCCGTCCTTCCCTAATCCGATGAGACCGATGACCTCGCTGTCTGGTCTCTTTCCCCCAAAACCAACCAACCAATCCGAACGACCACGTGGTACTACCCAGAGGGAAAACCATCGTGTTCATCATATGGGTCCGGCACGTCGTAACTGCGCCTGCAGTAGCAATTTGAGCAGCAGTTGGCACCGCAGTGACACAACGAACTGTTACAAACCGGTTACTTAAAGGACGGCTCCGAGCCAGACGCCCTGTAGTGTGTATTCCACTGACCCCAAACCACTGCCGTTTGCGACTTCAGTGGTGTCAAGCGAGACCTCGCTATAGAGGAGGGTGGAGGTCTGTGGTGCTTTATTATGAAAGCTGATTCTGTCGTCTGCGGCTTCTGTGATGTCAAGCGAGAGCTCATTGGAGGGCGGGGTGGAGGTCGTGTTTTCCGATGAAAGCTAGTTCTGCCTCGGTTCCAGTGATAGCCGCGTTTTGGGGAAAAGGAGGCCAGTTGAGACCCAGAAACCAACCTGTCAGCGTGCCAGGTGCAGTGGACCTACACCTCGAGCTGTGGTTTGGGGTGCGACTTCGTATGACAGTAGAGGCACTCTCTTGGTTACCCCACGCACCCTGACTACAAATCTGTATGTCAATCTGGTGATTCGATCTGTTGTGCTGCCATTGATAAACAGCATTCCCGAGGCTACTTTCCGACAGGATAAAGCATGTCACGATACCGCTGTTGCCGGCCGGTGTGGCCGAGCGGTTCTAGGCGCGTCAGTCTGGAACCGCGCGACCGCTACGGTCGCAGGTTCGAATCCTGCCTCGGGCATGGATGTGTGTGATGTCCTTAGGTTAGTTAGGTTTAAGTAGTTCTAAATTCTAGGGGACTGATGACCTCAGATGTTAAGTCCCATAGTGCTCAGAGCCATTTGATACCGCTGTTGTAACCCGACATACTCTACGGATTGTCGACGTGTTGCTGATCGATCACCAAATCTGTCTCCAGTCGACCAGATATGGGACATCGTTGGACGAAGACTCCAGCATTAGCCACAAACACCATTAATGCTACCTGTACTGGCCGATCAAGTGCGACAGCTATGCACTTCATCCTACAGTACTGGCCATTAAAATTGCTGTACCAAGAAGAAATGCAGATGATAAACGGGTATTCATTGGGCAAGTATATTATACTAGGACTGACATGTGATTACATTTTCACGCAATTTGGCTGCATAGATCCTGAGGAATCAGTACCCAGAACAACCACCTCTGGCCGTAATAACGGCCTTGATACGCCTGGGCATTGAGTCAAACATAGCTTGGATGGGGTGTAATGGTACAGCTGCCCATGCAGCTTCAACACGATACCACAGTTCGTCAAGGGTAGTGAGTGGCGTATTGTGACGAGCCAGTTGCTCGGCCACCATTGACCAAACGTTTTCAAATGGTCAGGGCAGCAGTCGAACATTTTCTGTATCCAGAAAGGCCCGTACAGGACCTGCAACATGCGGTCGTGCATTATCCTGCTGAAATGTAGGGTTTCACAGGGATCGAATGAAGGGTAGAGCCACGGGTCGTAACACATCTGAAATGTAACGTCCACTGTTCAAAGTGCCGTCAATGCGAACAAGAGGTGACCGAGACTTGTAACCAATGGCACCCCATCCATCACGCCGGGTGATACGCCAGTATGGCGATGACGAATACACGCTTCCGATGTGCGTTCACCCCGATGTCGCCAAACACGGATGCGACCATCATGATGCTGTAAACAGAACCAGGATTCATCCGAAAAAATGACGTTTTGCCATTCGTGCACCATGGTTCGTCGTTGAGTACACCATCGCAGGCGCTCCTGTCTGTGATGCAGCGTCAAGGGTAACCGCAGCCACGGTCTCCGAGCTGATAGTCCATGCTGCTGCAAACATCGTCGAACTGTTCGTGCAGATGTTTGTTGTCTTGCAAACGTCCCCATCTGCTGACTCAGGGATCGAGACGTGGCTCCACGATCCGTTACAGCCATGCGGATAAGATGCCTGTCATCTGGACTACGAGGCCGTTGGGATCCAGCACGGCGTTCCGTTTTACCCTCCTGAACCCACCGATTACATATTCTGTAAACAGTCATTGGATCTCGACCAACGCGAGCAGCAATGTTGCGATACGATAAACCGCAATCGTGATTCGCTACAATCCGACCTTTAGCTAAGTCGGAAACGTGATGGTACGCATTTCTGCTCCTTACACGAGGCATCACAACAACGTTTCACTAGGCAACGTCGGTCAACTGCTGTTTGTGTATGAGAAATCGGTTGGAAACTTTCCTCATGTCAGCACGTTGTAGGTGTCGCCACTGGCGTCAACCTTGTGTGAATGGTCTGAAAAGCTAATCATTTGCATATCACAGCATCTTCTTCGTGTCGGTTAAATTTCGCGTCTGTAGCGCGTCATCTTCGTGGTGTAGTAAATTTAATGGCCAGTAGTGTATAAACTGATACCCGGCACCTGTACAACACAATGCAAGTATGTTTGCAAGCTTGCATTCAACATTCTAGTGGTTACATCAGTTATTAATGTACCAGCCTTTCACATCTGTCATGGTTTATTTCGCGCTTACATGTGATCTTGCAATTGTAATGTAACATGAGGATCTCGGCGCAACGTGTTTTTATTTTATTTTACTTGATGAACGTCGCTATTGTATTGGTAGACATTTTAGTGTTTTAGCCTCATAAGTTAAGTTTTTACGACCCGTTTGTCTCTCGGAATGCGTTGTTAAACAGTATGCAGGACGGAAATACTGCTGAATACTACCATTTATTACTGTAAATTCACCACAGTGCTCTGAGGTACGCCTTTCTGTGTGGAGACACAGTGCGTCGATTTCCACGGACTGGGCTAAAATGCTTATAGACGGTACCAACAGTTGTGAGTGTCTGGCTTTTACTTTGTCAAGTTGCACAATGGACTGATCCAACAAGTACCCTTTGGCTCCTGCAAGAAACAGTTTCCACCTCACACTACTACAGAAGTCAGACAGACGCTACTAATGTACCAACAAGAACTGCTTGTGTCCGCCGCTCGTGGTCGTGCGGTAGCGTTCTCGCTTCCCGCGCCCGTGTCCGTGACATGGCCACTATTGGTTGACCTACAACGAACTATCGAACAACCCGAAATATCCAGAATGAGATTTTCACTCTGCAGTGAAGTGTGCGCTGATATGAAACTTCCTGGCAGATTAAAACTGTGTGCTGGACCGAGACTCGAACTCGTGACATTTGCCTTTCGCGGGCAAGTGCTCTACCAACTGAGCTACCGAAGCACGACTCACGATCCGTACTCACAACATTAATTCCGCCAGTACCTCGTCTCCTACCTTCCAAACTTCACAGAAGCTCAAAAGCATACTTTGCAGAACCACCACACCTGGAAGAAAGGATATTGTGGAGATATGGCTTAGCCACAGCCTGGGGGCAAAGGTCCCGAGTTCGAGTCTCGGTCCAGCACATAGTTTTAATCTTCCAGGAAGTTTCAACCTGAAATATATTTATGTGCCTAGAACGGTGGAACCTAAATGCATTCCAACTACTACACTCCTGGAAATGGAAAAAAGAACACATTGACACCGGTGTGTCAGATCCACCATACTTGCTCCGGACACTGCGAGAGGGCTGTACAAGCAATGATCACACGCACGGCACAGCGGACACACCAGGAACCGCGGTGTTGGCCGTCGAATGGCGCTAGCTGCGCAGCATTTGTGCACCGCCGCCGTCAGTGTCAGCCAGTTTGCCGTGGCATACGGAGCTCCATCGCAGTCTTTAACACTGGTAGCATGCCGCGACAGCGTGGACGTGAACCGTATGTGCAGTTGACGGACTTTGAGCTAGGGCGTATAGTGGGCATGCGGGAGGCCGGGTGGACGTACCGCCGAATTGCTCAACACGTGGGGCGTGAGGTCTCCACAGTACATCGATGTTGTCGCCAGTGGTCGGCGGAAGGTGCACGTGCCCGTCGACCTGGGACCGGACCGCAGCGACGCACGGATGCACGCCAAGACCGTAGGATCCTACGCAGTGCCGTAGGGGACCGCACCGCCACTTCCCAGCAAATTAGGGACACTGTTGCTCCTGGGGTATCGGCGAGGACCATTCCCAACCGTCTCCATGAAGCTGGGCTACGGTCCCGCACACCGTTAGGCCGTCTTCCGCTCACGCCCCAACATCGTGCAGCCCGCCTCCAGTGGTGTCGCGACAGGCGTGAATGGAGGGACGAATGGAGACGTGTCGTCTTCAGCGATGAGAGTCGCTTCTGCCTTGGTGCCAATGATGGTCGTATGCGTGTTTGGCGCCGTGCAGGTGAGCGCCACAATCAGGACTGCATACGACCGAGGCACACAGGGCCAACACCCGGCATCATGGTGTGGGGAGCGATCTCCTACACTGGCCGTACACCACTGGTGATCGTCGAGGGGACACTGAATAGTGCACGGTACATCCAAACCGTCATCGAACCCATCGTTCTACCATTCCTAGACCGGCAAGGGAACTTGCTGTTCCAACAGGACAATGCACGTCCGCATGTATCCCGTGCCACCCAACGTGCTCTAGAAGGTGTACGTCAACTACCCTGGCCAGCCAGATCTCCGGATCTGTCCCCCATTGAGCATGTTTGGGACTGGATGAAGCGTCGTCTCACGTAGTCTGCACGTCCAGCACGAACGCTGGTACAACTTAGGCGCCAGGTGGAAATGGCATGGCAAGCCGTTTCACAGGACTACATCCAGCATCTCTACGATCGTCTCCATGGGAGAATAGCAGCCTGCATTGCTGCGAAAGGTGGATATACACTGTACTAGTGCCGACATTGTGCATGCTCTGTTGCCTGTGTCTATGTGCCTGTGGTTCTGTCAGTGTGATCATGTGATGTATCTGACCCCAGGAATGTGTCAATAAAGTTTCCCCTTCCTGGAACAATGAATTCACGGTGTTCTTATTTCAATTTCCAGGAGTGTACTACCGGCGCCACTGTCCTAGCATGTGTTATAAAAAAATAAGGTGACCTGCCTACTGGAAACATGGAGGTGTTTCAGAAAAGCATTAGAAAGTGACTGGTCCCAGTACCATGCAAAGCATCCGATGTGCATTGTTCTTCTTTTGCTCTAAATATTTCTTTGAATGATACTGCACAACGTAGACCCTGGACACTGTAATACATAGAGCACTGTTTTCGTGTTTGCAGACAGTGGGGTCTGGCGTGGATGGTGGTGGCACTGGTAGCCGTCATAGCTTTCATCTGCGTCACGTGCATCACAATCTGCTACATCTGCTGTGGACGACGAGGTAAGTCAACAGCCTGAGCGGGAACTGCCTTCTTACGTCGGCTAAAAGCAACGCCAACAGCAACAGCTTCCCATACGGACTACACTCAAACACACTCATGAACAACTGACTTAGACATACCACCATTTATACGAATAGTCACCGATTTTATAAGTACGTGGGTTGGAACACAAATAGTGGCAACTATTTATTCACAACGGATATAAAAGAGTTACATGTTTGCACCTGTTACTGTCCTTCAAAGTAGTCACCAGCGTTTTGCAGAACCCGTTGCCAGCGATGTGGAAGGCGTAGTATTCCGTCAGCAGAGCCTGTTCTGATGATGGTGCGTATGGAGCGGTCTACTGCCTGTCGAATATCTGGAACAGTTCTGAATCGAATGCGACGAAGTGGTTCCTTCATTTTCGGAATCAAATCAACGTGACAAGGACTTAAGTCCGGGGAGTATGGTGGATGGTACAGTACTTCAGATTAGATTGGATTAGATTAATTATTCATTCCATAGACCCATAAAAGAGGGAATCCTCCTGGGTGTGGAACATGCCAGATAAACACATTACAAAAATGTAATATAATGCGCATACATAGGGGCAGAAATCCATTCCAGTACGATTATGCCATAGGTGGTAAATCATTGGAAGCGGTAACGACCGTAAAATACTTAGGAGTTACTATCCGGAGCGATCTGAAGTGGAATGATCACATAAAACAAATAGTGGGAAAAGCAGGCGCCAGGTTGAGATTCATAGGAAGAATTCTAAGAAAATGTGACTCATCGACGAAAGAAGTAGCTTACAAAACGCTTGTTCGTCCGATTCTCGAGTATTGCTCATCAGTATGGGACCCTTACCAGGTTGGATTAATAGAAGAGATAGACATGATCCAGCGAAAAGCAGCGCGATTCGTCATGGGGACATTTAGTCAGCGCGAGAGCGTTACGGAGATGCTGAACAAGCTCCAGTGGCGGACACTTCAAGAAAGGCGTTACGCAATACGGAGAGGTTTATTATCGAAATTACGAGAGAGCACATTCCGGGAAGAGATGGGCAACATATTACTACCGCCCACATATATCTCGCGTAATGATCACAACGAAAAGATCCGAGAAATTAGAGCAAATACGGAGACTTACAAGCAGTCGTTCTTCCCACGCACAATTCGTGAATGGAACAGGGAAGGGGGGATCAGATAGTGGTACAATAAGTACCCTCCGCCACATACCGTAAGGTGGCTCGCGGAGTATAGATGTAGATGTAGATGTAGATGTAATTAGAAAAACTTGAGTTTCATTAATTTTAATGATCCTCAGTCGATAAACAGTAAAATTGTGAACATGGATTAAATTTAAACTTCTAATATTTACAAGTTTAATACTTACATCTGCTTTCATTAAATCCATTATTCAGATCTTTGCTAGTTTCTTGGCTATTACAACCAAGTATTGTCAAAAATTAAAATAAATTACTCATTTCAGTGATCCTCAGTTAACAACAGTCAGATTATGTACAAGATTTAAAATTAAACTTCCACTATTTACAGAGTTAAGACTTACATCTGCTTTCCATACATCCATCATTCACACAGTAGGTAGTTACTTGGCTGTTACAACCAAGTATTGTCAAAAATTAAAGTATAACATATTTTCATTAAAATGGTCTACTGCACTTGTTGAGAAACTCATGGATGGAATAGAAGGAGTTGGCCGCCAAAAATTCTTTTAAATTATGTTCAAATTGTGCCTTTTCTCAAACTCAACTCTTAATGATTGCTGGTAACTTATTGAAAATATGTGTTGCTGAATACTGGACTCCTTTCTGAGCAAGAGCAAGTGATTTTAAATATTTATGTATATTGTTTTATTCCTAGTATTGATACTATGTACTAAGCAGTTAGTTGGAAAAAGAGATGTATTATTTACAACAAACATCATTAAGGAATAAATATACTGAGAAGCTGTGGTTAATATGCCCAATTCTTTGAATAGGTTTCGACATGATGTTCTTGGATTTACACTACTCATTACTCTTATTATACACTTCTGTACTTCTAAAACTTTTTTCCCTGTTTGTGGAGTTACCCCCAAATATGATACCATATGACATAATGGAGTGAAAATGAGCAAAATATGCCAGTTTTTTTATATTTATGTCTCCTATGTCTGACATCATTAGCATTGAAAACACTGACTTGTTTAGGTGCTTTAGCAGTTCGTTAGTATATTGCTCTCAACTGTACTTACTGTCAAGTTGTAATCCCAAGAAGTTTACACTCTCAACTTCTCCTATTTCCATGTCATCATATTTTATACACACACCAGAAGGAAATCTCTTGGAAGTTCTGAACTGCATATAGTGGGTCTTTTCAAAGTTTAATTACAGTGAATTGGCTATGAACCACTTATTAATGTCAGTAAAAATTTGATTAGCTACCCTTTCTAAATTTATATTTGATTTACTATTTATTGCAATGTTTGTATCATCTGCAAATAAGACAAACTTGGCATCTGGTAATGCAACAGATGACAGGTCATTAATATACACAAGAAACAGCAATGGACCTAGTATGGAACCTTGGGGAACACCACATGTAATTTCTTCCCAGTCAGATGATGCCTGATTGCCTACTGCTGAAGTGTTATGTAATGACACCCTTTGTTTTCTATTAGTAAGATATGACTGAAACCACTTTGCAGCACTACCAGTGACGCCATAATATTTTAATTTACTTAAAAGAATTCTGTGATTCACACGGTCAAACGCCTTTGACAGGTCACAGAATATGCCAGTTGCCTCTAATTTGTTGTGAAATGAATTAAGGACATTTTCGCTGTAAGTGTAAATAGCTTGCTCAATATCAGAACCCTTAAGAAACCCAAACTGTGATTTTGACAGTATGTTGTTTTCACTAAGGTGCTTAAGTAGATGCTTGAACATAACCTTTTCAAAGATTTTTGAAAAAGCTGGCAAAAGTGAGATCGGTCGGTAATTTGACAGCATTTCTTTGTCCTCTTTCTTGTGGAGAGGTATAACTTCAGCATATTTAAGCCAGTCTGGGAATGTTCCTGTGACAAGTGATTGATTACACAAATAACTTAAGATATGACTAAGCTCACATGAACACTCTTTTATTAACTTTGTTGATATGCTATCATAACCACTAGAATGCTTTGATTTCAAGGACTTTATGATGGATTCTATTTCTTTGGGTGAAGTAAGTGTCAGTTCCATTTTAATGAGATTGCTTGTGTGCACTGGTCTCAGAAATTCTACTGCATTATATACTGAACCTGACAACCCCATGCTATCAGTAACAGAGACAAAATACTTGTTTGAATGGTTTGCAACACAACATGCGTTTGTTACCAGGGTTTCATTTATTTTTAGAGCTATTTGTTCCTCCTCACTTTTGATCCTACCTGTCTCTGACTTAACTATATCCCATCGACCGAACAGAGCAGCCTCAGCTTGCGCTGTATGCACCGGCGCATTATTGTGCAAAATGATTGGTGGGTTACGCGGAAAGCGTCGCAGAGCTGCTCGCAGGTGATGCTCCAAAAAACGAACAGTAATACTCTGCATTGATGGTCTGCTGTGGAGGAATGTAATGCGTTAGGATAACATCATCACACTCGTATACGAGAATCACCATAACCTTCACAATACTGGGGCTCCGACGCTCTTTCGACTTTCACGGCGGCCCATAATGCTTTGCGAAAGAAGCGGCGACACTTTCTGCGCAACCCACCCATCATTTTGCACGACAATGCGCGGGCGCATAAGCGCAAGCTGTGGCTGCTCTGTTCGGTCGATGGGACTGGGAAGTACTGTACCATCCACCATACTCCTTGTCACTTTGATTTGATTCCGAAGATGAAGGAACCACTTCGTGGCATTCGCTTCAGAACTGCTACAGAGATTCGACAGGCAGTAGACCGCTCCATTCGCACCATCAACAGAACAGGCTCTGTTAACGGTATACTACGCCTTCCACATCGCTGGCAACGGGTTCTGCACAACGCTGGTGACTACATTGAAGGACAGTAACAGGTGCAAACATGTAACTCTTTTATATCCAATGTGAATAAATAGTTGCCACTATTTAAGTTCCAACCCTCGTATTAAATGAGAAACAAGCACTGGTTGGTATTTTCTGTAACCTATCGAAATCATTTGACTGTGAGGATCATCCTATGAGGTCTTGTGGAACTAGTGGAACAGCCAACTACAGGGTAATATCATATCTAATCAAAAGAATGTAAGAAGTTGCACTTGATAATCCAGCCTTTGTAAGTGGGGAGGATTACTTGGACTGTGGAGAAATCACGGTTCCACAAGGATCAGTCTTACATCCACTATTGTTTTATATATGTTGACGATCTTCCATGTAATATAAAACGAGCAGAATTAGTTTCTTCGCAGATGACACGAGTACTGCAACCAACCCAAAAGTACCTACAGCAACAGGTGAAATGGCTGGTCTTTTAGAAGTATTTCCTTCACACGATCGTTCCGCCAAATCATACTAGCTGCACCATCAAATCGATGGATGCGTAGAATCTTCATTTCTAATGTGAATCTTAGAAAAATATCTTTAATGGTAGTTCCCAGCGTTTGTGCGCCGCAGTCCTGCGGACTGTATAAAACCAGAAAAAGGTCTTTTATTTCGAATATCTCAGGATTGACGCGACACATAAGGGGCAATCAAAAAGTTTCCATTCGAAGGCTGTCCAATTCAGAATCTGAATTCCAATAGAGCAAAATCGCCAAGAGCACTGAGGCAATCATCCCGCCGACGAACCAGGCTGAAGATGTTCGTTTGGAAAAACGCTGTGTCCATTCCCTTGCTTGCTTGTTGCATGGCCTCGTCCGACATTGGTCGTCGACCCATCAAGGCCTTTTCTAAGGGACCGAAGGCGTGATAATTGCGTGGGGAGAGATCAAGACCATAGGGCGATTTCTCGAGTGTCTCCCACTCTAGTTGGCGTAATTTTTGCGTTATAACATCTGTGATAAGGGAACGTGCGTTATCATGAAGCCGCACGGAACTTGGCGCACCATTCCACAAGGGTGGTTTTCTACAGACATGCTGCCCCAAACCCATTCTTAATCCTCCAACAGATGTCTACCGGTGTTTGCCTTCGGCAGCCAAGATAGAAATAACAGCACGTTGGTCCTGTTTGGACGTATTTGACAATAACGGTTCCATAGTTCACGTTTCTGCATTCGTCGCATGCACGCCCGAAAGACGTTCAAATGCTTCAAATGGCTCTAAGCACTGTGGGACTTAACATCTGAGGTCTTCAGTACCCCAGACGTAGAACTGCTTAAACCTAACTAACCTAAGGACAACACACACATCCATGCCCGAGGCAGGATTCGAACCTGCTATCGTAGCAGCAGCATGGTTCTCGACTTTAGCGCCTAAGGCCGCTCGGCCACAATGGCCGGCCTGAAAGACGCTAATGCTGCACTGATCCCTTGTCTACATGCTGATGCATAAACACTGATGAGCCAAAACGTTATGACCACCTGGTCAACAGCTTTTATGCCAGTCTTTGGAACGAAATACATCGCTGATTCTGCGTATCAGGCATCTGACTGTTTGTCAGTGCGTTTGTGGAGATACGAGGGTCACTCCAAAAGAGATGCACACAGTGTGTAGATACATCCTTCCCGCTTGTTTTCAAACTTAGTTCAACCTGTTCCCGTGAGTGGCGCCGTCACAGCATGTCTTCAAGATGGCTGCTACACTTGACGTTCGTCAGAAGCAACGTGCTGTCATAGAATTCCTGTGCTGTGAAAACGAGACAGTGGGAAACATCCACAAGAGGTTGAAAGAGGTGTATGGAGATGCTGCTGTCGATCGCAGTACAGTTAGTCAGTGGGCAAGCAGGTTACGTGATGAGAGCGGGCACAGCAATCTTGAGGATTGTCCTCGCAGCAGCAAGCCCCGTACTGCACACACTCCAGACAATGTGCAGAGAGTTAACGAATTGGTGACTGCTGACAGACGCATCACAGTGAACGAATTGTCACGCTATGTTGGGATAGGGGAAGGAAGTGTTTGCAGAATACTGAAAGTGTTGGCGTTAAAAAAGGTTTGTGCTAGGTGGATTCCCAGGATGTTGACAGTGGCTCACAAAGAAACAAGAAAAACGGTATGCAGCGAACTTTTGGAACAGTACGAGAATGGTGGAGATAAATTTCTTGGAAGAATTGTGACAGGTGATGAAACATGGCTCCATCATTTTTCACCACAGACGAAGAGGCAATCAATGGAGTGGCATCATGCAAATTGACCCAAGAAAAAAAATTCAAACCACACCTTCTTCTGGAAAAGTTATGGCTACAGTGTTTTTCGATTCCGCAGGACTCTTGTTTCTGGACATCATGCCAAGTGGAACCACCATAAATTCTGTTGCATATGTGACGACACTGAAGAAACTTGAAGCTCGACCGAGTCGTGTTCGACCACATCGGCAAAAGCAGGATATTTTGCTGTTGCACGACAATGCACGGCCACATGTCAGTCAAAAAGCCATGGAAGCGATCACAAAACTCGGATGGACAACACTGAAACACCCGCCTTACAGTTCTGACCTGGCTCCATGTGACTATCATCTCTTTGGGAAACTGAAAGACTCTCTTCGTGGAACAAGGTTTGAAGATGATGACTCCCTTGTGCACGGTGCCAAACAGTGGCTCCAACAGGCTTGTCCAGAATTTTACTGTGCGGGTATACAGGCGCTGGTTCCAAGATGGCGTAAGGCAGCTGAGAGGGATGGAAATTATATGGAGAAATGAAAATATTGTTCCTAAAGGATGTATCTACACACTGTAAAACTTTCAGACATGTAGAATAAAAGATGGATTTAAAAAAATAGTGTGCATATCTTTCGGAGTGACCCTCGTATGTGGCACTAGATATCTACGCACAGGTCATGTAATTCGCGTAAATAACGGGCCGCTGGTCTGTGCACGCGCTGATGGGACCCGGTAGAGACCCAGATGAGTTCCATAGGATTTACACCAGGCGATTTGTTCGCCGAGACACCAAACTGAGTTCACTGTAATTTTCCTCCGACCATTGTAGCACGGTTATGTCTCCGAGACACGGACAATTATACTGCTGAAAGATGACATCGCCGTCGGGGAAGACATCAAGCATGAAGGGATGCAGGTGGCACGGTGTCTTCGATTACTACCACAGATCCCATGCAAGCGCAGGAGAATGTCTCCCTTAGCATAATACTACTCCGAGCATAATTATTTTCAGCCGTAGTGGCTATGTTTGTGAACCGTGACTGTGTGGGATAATTATTTATTTCAAGTTTCTGCTAACAGTCACTTTTTATTTTATGCTTAATCTAACATAATGCAACGCTCTTCGAACGTGTTTTGTTCATCTTCAGGCGTTTATACGTACATACATACATAGACAAATGTTACTTAAAAATAAACAGTCTTAAATTAGATTAATCTAGAACAGTTTTTTTACTGTAGCTGCTGGTGTGGCATTTGGGTGGAAAGAGGGGGGCAGTGTATGACTATAAATCGAAATCAGTGATGTCTTCTGCTGGTTTTCTTCCTTGTGGTTGATTATGTATATCACAGCCTGTATAGGATGCAGATAGATTTGCATCAGTTATGTGTTACGAAAATAGTGTGAAAGGCTTTTATATGACAGTTGATCACTTACAATTTCATAATCTTGCTGCTTCACTCGCATTACTGGTGTAATGGCCACACCAGCAGCTACAGTAAAAAACAATGGACAAAGTGTTCTAGATTAATCTAGTTTAAGACTATTTATTTTTAAGTAACATTTCTCTATGTATGTATGTATGTATGTATAAACGCCTGAAGATGAACAAAACATGTTTGAAACGCGTTGCATTATGTTAGATTAAGCATAAAATAAAAAGTGACTGTCAGCAGAAACTTGAAATAAATAACTACTCCAAGCAGCCTGTGTCCGTGGTGTGCTGCTCGGTTCAAGCCCTCGTTCACTTCGATGACGGCGTTTGTGGAGACGACCATCGACCTAGTATAGCAAAAATTTGATTCACCCGAAAAGCCGAGACGTTTCCGCTGATAGACGGTCAAATACTGTCCCGTGCCCAATGCAATCGTAATTGACGATGTTGTTGGGTCAACATGTGAACACGGAGGGGTGGTCTACTGTGGAATTCCACGTTCAACAATATACGATGAACAGTCTGCTCTGAAACACTTGTGCGTGCACCAGTATTATGTTCTTTCGACAGAGAAGCCACAGATCACCATCTGTCCTACTCTACAGAGCAGACATGCCTCCGATCCCGATTTTCTGTGAAGAGTCATGAACGTCCAGCCATTTAACGCCTAATGGTAGCTTCTATGTCCTACGAGGTGCATTCAAGTTCTAAGGCCTCCGATTTTTTTTCTAATTAACTACTCACCCGAAATCGATGAAACTGGCGTTACTTCTCGACGTAATCGCCCTGCAGACGTACACATTTTTCACAACGCTGACGCCATGATTACATGGCAACGGCGAAGGCTTCTTTAGGAGTCTGTTTTGAACACTGGAAAATCGCTGAGGCAATAGCAGCACGGCTGGTGAATGTGCGGCCACGGAGAGTGTCTTTCATTGTTGGAAAAAGCCAAAAGTCACTAGGAGCCAGGTCAGGTGAGTAGGGAGCATGAGGAATCACTTCAAAGTTGTTATCACGAAGAAACTGTTGCGTAACGTTAGCTCGATGTGCGGCTGCATTGTCTTGGTGAAACAGCACACGCGCAGCCCATCCCGGACGGTTTTGTTGCAGTGCAGGAAGGTATTTGTTCTTCAAAACATTTTCGTAGGATGCACCTGTTACCGTAGTGCCCTTTGGAACGCAATGGGTAAGGATTACGCCCTCGCTGTCCCAGAACATGGACACCATCATTTTTTCAGCACTGGCGGTTACCCGAAATTTTTTTGGTGGTGGTGAATCTGTGTGCTTCCATTGAGCTGACTGGCGCTTTGTTTCCGGATTGAAAAATGGCATCCACGTCTCATCCATTGTCACAACCGACGAAAAAAAGTCCCATTCATGCTTTCGTTGCGCGTCAACATTGCTTGGCAACATGGCACATGGGCAGCCATGTGGTCGTCCGTCAGCATTCGTGGCACCCACCAGGATGACACTTTTCGCATTTTCAGGTCGTCATGCAGGATTGTGTGCACAGAACCCACAGAAATGCCAACTCTGGAGGCGATCTGTTCAACAGTCATTTGGCGATCCCCCAAAACAATTCTCTCCACTTTCTCAATCGTGTCATCAGACCGGCTTGTGTGAGCCCGAGGTTGTTTCGGTTTCTTGTCACATGATGCTCTGCCTTCATTAAACTGTCGCACCCACGAACACACTTTCGACACATCCATAACTCCATCAACACATGTCTCCTTCAACTGTTGAATTTCAATTGGTTTCACACCATGCAAATTCAGAAAACGAATGATTGCACGCTGTTCAAGTAAGGAAAACGTCGTCATTTTAAGTATTTAAAACAGTTCTCATTCTCGCCGCTGGCAGTAAATTTCCATCTGCCGTACGGTGCTGCCATCTCTGGGGTGTATTGACAATGAACGTGGCCTCATTTTAAAACAATGCGCATGTTTCTATCTCTTTCCAGTCTGGAGAAAAAAAATCGGAGGCCTTAGAACTTGAATGCACCTCTCACCTCTTTCAGCAGATGCTCACGACAATAGCACGTGAACACGATCGACCAGCTTCGCCATTTTCGAGACACTAATTTACAGGTTCTGCGTAATAATAATCTGCCCTTTGTCAAAGTCGCTTATCTCAATGGATTTCTCCATTTGCAGCCTACATCTTGTCTAGGGTGATATCCTGCCCATGTGAGCGGACGATTTGGATGGGATTCGGTTAATGAAAATGAAAAGGGGACATACAATTCAAGATTTATTTCCCCAAAACAATTAATGAATTATAATAAATTACACTGTTGCTTAAAAATGAGAGTGACACAAACAAATCAAGTTGCTTACAATATGAGGTAATAAACATGTTACATACCACAGGTAAACAGAAACTTCAAAACTGTTTAGAATTTGATACATTAACAAATAATCGTTGTGCATTAAACTACATACTTTCACCTAATACAGTTAAATTTTTAAATGTGAAGCACAAATATATAATTTAGAATTAAATTTTCAGTTGAAGTTACTCCTTCCTATACCTTCTTTAAAAGAGTGATAAAATTTTAACAGGTATCTTAATTAAAAATGCCCTAAAATCCTTAACACAACAACACATACATGACTAAATATACGTACGGCAAGGCCCAACATCAACAGCGCAAAACACATTCAAACTTTCGCCAACATGGACCACTTGCCGGTCAAATGTTACGACTACAGCAGCGGGCAAACTTACATACGTAATAACACAGGCCACCTAGCAATCTTGCCAAAATCAGTTTACATGAAGGAGTAAGAAGGGGGGGCAGGAGTAAACACAATAAATACCCTACACAAGTGCACTTGCCAAACCTACTACTAAAAATACAGTATAAAAAAGCTCTCAATTAATGACCAATCCGGGATAGCCCCTCCAATATTGCACCTGAGCGCTAGTAGCCAAAATAAAGTACCAAGGTCTGACATCATCTTAGGGCTAACTGGCACAACAAATAAATAAGAGTAAAAGAACAAGCAAATGCCAATGCCAAAGAATTTAAATAGGATTAAGTACACACGAGGCTAAAATCAATTGCTAGCATCTTGGACATTGTCTTAGGCTTAATTGACACTACAACTAAATAAAGGTAAAAGAACAGACAAATGACAATGCCCAGCAATTTAAATGAAATAAGTAAACACATGGCTAAAAGCAATTGCTAGCAACTTAACAAGCACACACAAAAATATCAGACTGCAGCAACATCACAACGGAACAGGCGCACGCACAGTCCCCTGCAAGCCAGAAAAGTAATAACACACACTCCAGCAACCGAGCCAGCGTGACCACCGTAATTCCAACTCAGAATCAGGGCGCGTGAGCACACCGGGTCCACGCAAAACACACACTGCTAAATAATTCCCACCAACAGATACGGCTGCCCCCCGGGCGGGAAAACAGGGGCGACGACCGGGTGCACACCAGCAGAAAACTCGACACCCAGACTCCGGCTAAAACGGAATCACACAGAAAATATAAACAACAGCTGACGTAAGGTGAAGTAAGGTGAAACGAACCCCGCCACGCAGACCGGATAGAGCAAACACACAGAATACCTGCCCTGCAGTCCTTACCACTCCTGGGTGCGGAAAACCAAGCGATAACGTGGCACCCTTTTCAGAGGCTGGGAACCTCGAGCGATCCCGTGCGAGAATCCATCAGTTGTCCACTACACCACATCATCAACACGCCACACTGCCCAGTGCCCAAATCAACGAGGCCCGCCAACAACGAGACCACACCTCCGTGCCGGGGTGGAAGGCAAAATACCACCAGCTCGGTGCGAATCCAACTGCCGAGCCGAGCGCGCGCGGCCCCCCGCGAAAAACGCTCCAGAGGGCAGCAGCTGCCTCAGCGCCTGCGCAGGCTGAACCAGACGGAAACAGAAATACAGGTCGCTATCGATAGTGCCGGATACGCAAAGCGCCAGAGAAATGGCACACCATGTACTTTGGTTACCACGTCACGTGCCCGCAGCGCCACCAGGAGGCATCCAATGTGGTGGTGGGCTGTGATCATAATTTAACAACCCGCATGGGAATCACGCTATGCTGATTACACGCTGCAGCAACGCCCTCAAAGGCAAACTTTTAGATTGTCCTTCATAAAACAGGAGTCATCTGCTCGTGGTGAGAAACTTCCGTCGTTGATTCTACCATTATTGTGGAAAATAGAAATGTTTTTATTAGTTGCACAATGCCTTACTGGATCGCGTAAGCCATAATTTCCTGTATTTCGTTTTGTGTCGTTAGCATCATACAAGTGTCACAACACTTCAGCCGGATCTTTAGTTTTGGTACATCGTCATTCCTCTCACTGAGAGCTGTGTTTCTTGTTCGATCCGGAACCTGAGTGAACTGATGGTCACTAGTAAAGCGGTTGTAGCTTTCTTCTGAACGGCCAGCAAATGCCACGTGACTGGGCCGATCGCAGGCGTGCTGCTTTCACGTTGCTGAATAATTCAGACACTCGATAAAAGAGACTCTGCTCGTTTTTTATTTTGAATTTTTCTGTACTTTTTTCTAGTTACAGAACCCTTCTTTTTAAAAAAAAGCCGTTTCTTTCTGTGGTCTTCTATTGCTCGCTATGTGGATAGACCTAAGGCAGTCATAGCTGAGAGCACCCTCGCTCTTTTCCTCGTAGCGTCAGCACGGATAAGACACAAATCATTACGACTTAGAAGATCTTCCATCCCTTCACAGATTAGATTAGATTAGATTAACACTAGTTCCATGGATCATGAATACGATATTTCGTAATGATGTGGAACGAGTCGAATTTTCCAATACATGACATAATTAGGTTAATTTAACAACATACTTAAGTTAATATAACAACTTTATTTTTTTGTGTTTTTTTATTTTTATTTTTTATTTTTTTTCTTAATTTATATCTAAAAATTCCTCTGTGGAGTAGAAGGAGTTGTCATTCAGAAATTCTTTTAATTTCTTCTTAAATACTTGTTGGTTATCTGTCAGACTTTTGATACTATTTGGTAAGTGACCAAAGACTTTAGTGCCAGTATAATTCACCCCTTTCTGTGCCAAAGTTAGATTTAATCTTGAATAGTGAAGATCGTCCTTTCTCCTAGTATTGTAGTTATGCACACTGCTATTACTTTTGAATTGGGTTTGGTTGTTAATAACAAATTTCATAAGAGAGTATATATACTGAGAAGCTACTGTGAATATCCCTAGATCCTTAAATAAATGTCTGCAGGATGATCTTGGGTGGACTCCAGCTATTATTCTGATTACACGCTTCTGTGCAATAAATACTTTATTCCTCAGTGATGAATTACCCCAAAATATGATGCCATATGAAAGCAATGAGTGAAAATAGGCGTAGTAAGCTAATTTACTAAGATGCTTATCACCAAAATTTGCAATGACCCTTATTGCATAAGTAGCTGAACTCAAACGTTTCAGCAGATCATCAATGTGTTTCTTCCAATTTAATCTCTCATCAATGGACATACCTAAAAATTTGGAATATTCTACCTTAGCTATATGCTTCTGATTAAGGTCTATATTTATTAATGGCGTCATACCATTCACTGTACGGAACTGTATGTACTGTGTCTTATCAAAATTCAGTGAGAGTCCGTTTACAAGGAACCACTTAGTAATTTTCTGAAAGACAGTATTGACAATTTCATGAGTTAATTCTTGTTTCTCAGGTGTGATTACTATACTTGTATCATCAGCAAAGAGAACTAACTTTGCCTCTTCATGAATATAGAATGGCAAGTCATTAATATATAATAAGAACAACAAAGGACCCAAGACTGACCCTTGTGGAACCCCATTCTTGATAGTTCCCCAGTTTGAGGAATGTGCTGATCTTTGCATGTTACGAGAACTACTTATTTCAACTTTCTGCACTCTTCCAGTTAGGTACGAATTAAACCATTTGCGCACTGTCCCACTCATGCCACAATACTTGAGCTTGTCTAGCAGAATTTCATGATTTACACAATCAAAAGCCTTTGAGAGATCACAAAAAATCCCAATGGGAGGTGTTCGGTTATTCAGATCATTCAAAATTTGACTGGTGAAAGCATATGTGGCATTTTCTGTTGAAAAACCTTTCTGGAAACCGAACTGACATTTTGTTAGTACTTCATTTTTACAGATATGTGAAGCTACTCTTGAATACATTACTTTCTCAAAAATTTTGGATAAAGCTGTTAGAAGGGAGATTGGACGGTAATTGTTGACATCAGATCTATCCCCCTTTTTATGCAAAGGTATAACAATAGCATATTTCAGTCTATCAGGGAAAATGCCCTGTTCCAGAGAGCTATTACACAGGTGGCTGAGAATCTTACTTATCTGTTGAGAACAAGCTTTTAGTATTTTGCTGGAAATGCACAACTTATGACAGCACAGTATAGAGTGTGGTTGGAGTTATGGGTTGTTAAACATTGTCTGACATACAGTAGCTTCAAGGATACGACAGTTTGATTAAGTAATGATGCAGAAACTGTTATCAGTCAGTATGCTAATTGCCTGTTTTTGACATGCAGCATAATTTTTAGCATTGGGTCTGTCTGTAAACCATGTGCTGTAAAGCTGTAAATGAACTGTTTGGAGGGGGGTGGGAGGATGGCCAGAATTCCTCTTTGCCCCCTCCCCCTCTTCCCAGTAATTGAAGTTAGTTAGTGACCCCTCTGATCGCCCCCCCCCCCCCTCTTCTTTCCAGTTGACACACCCTTGCTGACGGACCAATATAGAAAAAAATGGCTCTGAGCACTATGGGACTTAACTTCTGAGGTCATCAGTCCCCTAGAACTTAGAACTACTTAAACCTAACTAACCTAAGGACATCACACACATCTATGCCCGAGGCAGGATTCGAACCTGCGACCGTAGCGGTCGCGCTGTTCCAGACTGTAGCGTCTAGAACCGCTCGCCCACCCCGGCCGGCACCAATATGGAGTTTAAACCAAATATGTGGAAAGTATAATTCGGGTGGGAGGTGCTTCTGTGATGTTTTGGGGATGTTTTTCGTACCATGACTTGGATCCACTCCAACATGAATATTTTCAACGTTCTCAGTGACCACTTGTTTCCCTTTCTTCTACGTCTTCACGGTGAGTGAACAGTGGACACTCCCATCTTCCAAGATGGCAACACGTGTCGTCTCACAGATGCAGGCATACATTTTCCGTTTGACGAACACACAAGAACCCTATCACATGTCTAGTGGCCAGCTAAATCAATGGATCTTAATCCCATGGAAAATGTTTGGGACTATTTGGAACAGTGTGTGAAATGTACCATTCAGCATCCCCCCAATGTGGTACATGAATGGGATCTAATCATCAGTGGGAGGCTTCAATTGGACACAGCATACCTGAAGAGACTTCCGGACTTTCTTCGACTTTCTTCCTTGTGGAATTGTCATGATTATCAAGATTAGAGGGGGCGCTACATGGTATAAGCGTGGTGTCTCCTGGAAGGGGACTAATTTTTGTTCAATGTGCTTATGAGGGACCCCATTTCATCACACACAAACATCCCCCACACGAGAATACTTTCACCATCTGCATGGCCGACGTCACGTTGGTAAGCTAGAGGCATCACCTCATCTGATTTTCTACATACTCGTACCCCCTGTGGTCAGCTTGTGCCCAAATACAGGGTGTCTCAAACCTTTTGAATCAAATTGGAAAAGGTGGTAGTGAATCCACAACTGATAACATTGAGATAGGGAATCAATCGTCAGAAATGCAAATTTATTCTGTTATGGACATACGCAGTGTACACTACATAACAACGATGTAGCTCATAGTAATTGTTCATGGAGCCTAGCAAGCAGGGTCTTGGAAGCGGGGCTCAAAATCCATTGGTCCCAGTGGATGCACATGCTCTTTATGGCAGAGGTGTAATACCTGTTCCACCAGTACTCTCACACTGTATCCCTCAAAGCGTCCATTTCAAGAGCAAGTTGATGGGTGCTTATTGTTGGGTGGTCGGCCACACGATCTAACATCATTTTTTTACAGTCTCGGTATTCGGACATGTCTTTGGGTGGAACCTTGGCGATCTCTCTGTGGCGTGAACGACCTCGTCTCTCAGAAGTTGGTATTCACAGAGAAAAATTCTTCCAATTAGAACGCTGCCTGTTGGGAAACAGTTCTCTGTACATTCGTCCTGCCTTACATACATTAAGTGCATTTGTGTCAATTCTCTTGACCTGTAACATTCCATCTTTGAATACTCGTCTTGCACTGTACACAGTAATATACGTCAGCACGGGCACATCACAAACTATCTGATGCAATGGACAACTGACACTGGGGATGGTGATATGCATACAACACAGGTTGATGCGCCGGTGCAATGCATACGATCGTCACATGACACACGTGCTATGAGCTAAGACATGTACAGTATGTCTGTTTTGTGGTCAGGGGTGTATGCTGTTTATCACTCCCTGCCTGTTCCGGGATCTTTGCTGGAGTGACGCAGAACTGCACGTGCTGTTGCAATACATGGTTTGAGACTAAAAAGTGCGCGTCATTTATGACGGCGGCCGAGTTTCGGTTCGTTCTGCGCATCTGACGTCACAAAACACAGTCAACCAATAAACAGAGAATGACGTTGCCAGAGCTCGACTGCAGTGCAGAGCACGGACGAGTGTCTTCAGTTTTAGAATCGTTCAGTCATAAATAAAGTAATTAAACAAAAGCAATGTCTTGATAGCAGACTTTCTTTTATAGAAAGTTTGGAAAAAGCATTCTTTAGACCAACTGCTTCATGTTCTATTAATTAAACCAAACAAGCAATAAGCTTCCTAATTCAGGCGATAGCAAGGAAAGGTGTTTGTATCATTCTCACTAACCAGTTTTTCGCAATAAAGAACAGCGGTAATTGTTATTTCCTATTGTACTTCGACGAAACGTGAGTAATTCATAGTGATAACAACAGTGTTTGTCGGTATTTTGCGTGACGTTTCAAAGTCCTCCGGGGGAAGAATTACATGACTAGCTACGTTAGCGTAATGGTTAAAGTGTATGGCTGCTGAGCCAAAGGTTTAGAGTTCAAACCTTGTTCGATGCTTAATATTTTCTTTATTTAAAACAATATATGCCGGCACGGTAGCTCAGCATGTTTGGTCAGAGGATTAGCTGCCCTCTGTAATAAAAAAAACTGAGTTAATCGATCAACAACGAACTTAAATGGATGTCTTACGACGTCCGCCCCGAGCAGATGCAAGAACAGAAGTGAACAAAATGAGAGTTTAAAAACATGCCGGCATGGTAGCTCAGCGTTTTCAGTCAGAGGGTTAGCTGCCCTCTGTAATAAAAAAAAAACTGAGTTAATCGATCAACAACGAACTTAAACAGATGTCTCACGACGTTCGCCCCGAGCAGATGCAACGAACGAAACCGAACAAAAAAAGAAAAAACAGCCGGCACGGTAGCTCAGCGTGTTCGGTCAGAGGGCTAGCTGCCCTCTGTAATAAAAAAACTGAGTGAATGGATCAATAATGAACTTCAATGGGCGTCAGGTGACGTCCGCCAAGAACAATTGCAACGAACTAAAAAAAAAAAAAAAAAAAAAAAAAGGTTTAGAGTTCAAACCTTGTTCGATGCTTCATGTTTTCTTTATTTAAAACAATATCAAAGTGTCTTAGTTCATAAATTTTATTCGTTTGAATGTAATTTTTTGAAATTTCTAGTGGCAACTAAAATCGATCATATGGAAAGTATACGCTATGGACTTTTACCTCTGAAAACTCTTCAAAATTTCGTGCAATGGTTGAAATATCGAAACAAAATTAAGTCATTTATGGAGGGAAGTTATCAGTCAAGAAGATGTGTAAAAATCAAATTTCTGGGCCAAATAGTTTTTATGAAATCGAATGATAAAGTGTGTCAAAGCAGTCGAAACACCATGTGTCTGCACAGGCGAGCAATGCAATGCTGACAAAATCGCACACATCGCGGAATGCGGCGAGCACGTCTCTGTAGCAGCGAAAGGGTTAATGCGGCCATGGTGGCTTTACTTCATAAACTGCGCGCTCCCCCCTAAACGTAAGTTTGCGAACTGTACTATGGCGCTGCTTCTCTTGGCGCGTACAACTGGCAACGCAGCAATCTTCCGCGTCTGGACGGGCATGCGCGAACCAGCAAGATAAAAGAATTGAACTATAGTGGCTGTCGCTTTGAAAAATTAGTGTGATCTACGTTGTTTTTACGCAGTGTAAACTGGTTATGTCTCTGACACAATAAATATGCATTTCCGACCACTGGTCCTTTATCTCAATAGAATCAGTTGTGGACTCACTATCACCTGCATCAATATGACCCAAAAAGTTTGAGACACTGTGTATACTGTGACTCGTCAGTCCAACTTAGAGCCTCCAATGGTAGTGTTCCTTGCCCTCCGACGTGCAGTGAGCTGAGACACTGTCTAGGGCAGCAACTTCTATACACGGTACCTTACTGACAGATGATTTGCTGCATTGTGGACCATCTATCCATTGTTAGTGGTCAGTGGTGATCCCTTTCTTTTACAGGCTGTTTCCTGTGGCAGTTGAGTCTGGCAGCAGCTGTTGTGACCTAGCTTGGTGCTTACGATGTGCCCTTAACACGGTGGGAAGTGAAATGCCTTATGGCTATACGAAATTGTTGATGGAGCGTTTCACACATTAGACATTCACAATTCGTCTGCCAGCAGGAGCGCTGACATCGCTCACGTTGTCCACTGTGTGGTCAGTGCAGTGCAGTACAGCACTCGCTTACACGCCAATCACGTGACACGGTGCACTGTTCTGTTCTTCGAGGCGACAGCAGCTCTCCCTTTCCCGAAACTGCTGCTTTTAGTTGTCTCTAGTTATTTCTGAGGGTATTCATCTCCAGAATAAGATTTTCACTCTGCAGTGGAGTGTGCGCTCGTATGAAACTTCCTTGCGGAGACTCGAACTCGGGACCTTTGCCTTTCGCAGGCAAGTGCTCTACCAACTGAGCTACCCAAGCACGACTCACGCCCCGTCCTCACAGCTTTACTTCTGCCAGTACCTCGTCTCCTACCTTCCAAGCTTTACAGTTTTAATCTTCCAGGAAGTTTCATACCAGCGCACACTCCACTGCAGAGAGAAAATCTCATTCTGGGAACGTCCCCCAGGCTGTGGCTAAGCCATGTCTCCGCATATCCTTTCTTTCAGGAGTGTTAGTTCTGCAGGTTTGCACGAGAGCTTCTGTAAAGTCTGGAAGGTAGGAGCGAGGTACTCGCAGAAGTAAAGCTGTAAGGACGGGGCCTGAGTCGTGCTTGGGTAGCTCAGTTGGCAGAGCACTTGCCCGTGAAAAGCAAAGGTCCCGAGTTCGAGTCTCGGTCCGGCACACAATCTTAATCTGCCAGGAAATTTCGGTATTCATCTCTTCAGATATACCAAGTCTCCTTTGTACAACAGTTTTTTCCTTTTTTTGTTGTGTCATTCTTTTGTGGCTTTGGTGGTCTGGCAGTGGTCCAAACTAACGATCTTCAGACAAAAATAAATAAATAAATAAAATAAAATAAAATACAAAATGCAAAAGGTGACAGTAACAATTTTGAAGAATGCAGTGGTTTAAAATTATTTCCAATGATGTTTCACATTGCTGTTATTAGAACTACACGTTATCACGAATGTCTTTGTGTAAAACGATCATATTAGGATATTTTTAAAAGAAGCACTGCACTATATCAATTTGAAAGATCTGTACTGGATCAGGATAAATTAGGAGAGGGAAGATTGATAGGTTCTGTACAGCCATAACATGTGAGGTACGTGAGAACAGGTTGGGGGGGGGGGGGGGGTTGGATGTGGGTGGGGTTAGTGGCAATGGACAGTGGGACAGAGCAGCAAGGGGAGGGAAGTTGACTCATGGGAACCGAATGGGAAGGAAAGGTCAAAAGTGGTAGGGAGGTCTGATGTGAAAGGGGATGCGAAAGGGTGCAATAAAACCGTGGAGAAGGACAGATAATGATGAAGATTTCGTGGCCTGAGACTGGGAGACTGTGGGAGAGTTTCTCGAGTGTGAGAGGGCTTAAGGGCACAGATCTGTTTAAATAAATGCGCAGCAGAGCACCAGATTTGGAGGTCAGGCGGAAAACAACGGATTTGTTGGCGTCTAGTTTCTGTGGTGCGCTCGATGTATTATGATTTAGAATGTGGACATAAATGGAGGCTTTAATGAGCTGGTAATAGTATAGGCAACGACATATGATTAAGAAATGCAATGGAGAGTGCATAACATTTGAGGATTTGGAGGGAGCGACAGGAATTTGGTGGACTGGCAATTCAGGTAATGTTGGTGTAGGAGAGGATACGACATATTAACGCCTTGCAGATGTCATGGATGGTGGAGGGATGCAAGCCTCATATTCAGCATGTTAGTAGTGTTTAGTCCGTTGCGGACTCTCTGGTGGTTAACATGTGGAGGTTCTATCTCGACCTACGATCAAGTGTTATTATGAAGTATTTTTGTGCGGTAAGAATGGAGTTATGTGGCTGTAAGCTGCAGGTGCTTCTTCATAAAAAAAATTCATGGATTTCTGGAATTGTTTACACCAGAAGTTAAACTGGCCGAGTTGGACCGGGAGAAAATGTACAACTATTAATGCATATTAAGTAGAGCATTTGTGGCCAGAAGCTATCTCGTTAGCACACAATGACCTCATATTAGGGAGGGCGACGGTTCAAATCCATCCGACTCTCCACATTTAGACTTTCCGCGATTTCTTTAAAATGCCGTAGACAAATACTAGGATGGCTGCTTTGTAAAAAGCACAGCTGACTTCCTTCCCCGTCTCTGTGACATTTCGAGCATGTGCTCTCACTCTAATGACCTCGATGTCAGTTATAAACAGAACAACATTCACTGCCAACAGATCAGTCATTGAAGCAACGTATAATAATCGTCATACGCATTGGTTTCGTACGTAGCCGCAGTGCATGAAGTCCTCTGTTACGCTTGCGAACTCGTGTGCTTGCTCTCCTTCCTACGCCGCTATAGCCCACCAGCACCAGACAACAGATTCGAGTGAAGAGTTTTCAGTTAATCAGGTAGCGGTGGAGACTCAGAGTCTAGTCTCCGAGGCTACGCAGACAGTGAGTTCGGAGTTGACTTTGGCGAATTCAAAGCGAGTTTACAGACCTCATTGCCGATCTCTACGTAGCAGGTTCAAAATGGCTCTGAGCACTATGGGACTTAACTTCTGTGGTCATCAGTCCCCTAGAACTTAGAACTACTTAAACCTAACTAACCTAAGGACATCACACACATCCATGCCCGAGGCAGGATTCGAACCTGCGACCGTAGCGTTCGCGCGATTCCAGACTGTAGCGCCTAGAACCGCTCAGCCACCCCGGCCGGCTACGTAGCAGTAACTAACACTATCACAATACTAGGTACAGGCAATTGTAAAATAATGCTGGGCCTCAGTAGTAACCAAGGTGGAGACCTGCTCCAACCTTGGTGTAAAACTTTACAGCCAGCCACACCCATCTCTAAAAGGCAATCATTCACGCGAATGCCATAGGGCGTCGTTGTTCGGTGTCGAGTATGAAAGAGCCTTCCCAGTGGCGGCCGAGCAACGGTATGGTATGCAGATGTGTATGACGTGGGCAGTGTTTCGTAGTCATGGTGCACCATGGGGAAACGCCACCTGTTGTGAAGTAGCTGCCCACTAGCCTCACCACAAAGGCTTGACAAGGAGAGACGTCAATGAGCAGCGAATTCACGAGAACTATATCGTGGCACAAGTGTAGATGTACACTACTGGCCATTAAAATTGCTACACCAAGAAGAAATGCAGATGATAAACGGGTATTCATTGGACGAATATATTATACTAGAACTGACATGTGATTACATTTTCACGCAATTTGGGTTCATAGATCCAGAGAAATCAGTACACAGAAAAACAACCTCTGGCAGTAATAACGGCCTTGGTACGCCTGGGCATTGAGTCAGAGCTTGGGTGGCGTGTACAGGTACAGCTGCCCATGCAGCCTCAAGACGATACCACAGTTCCTCAAGAGTAGTGACTGGCGTATTGTGACGAGCCAGTTTCTCGGCCACCATTGACCAGACGTTTTGAATTGGTGAGAGATCTGGAGAACGTGCTGGCCAGGGCAGCAGTCGAACACTTTCTGTATCCAGAAAGGCCCGTGCAGGACCTGCAACATGCGGTTGTGCATTATCCTGCTTAAATGTAGGGTTTCGCAGGGATCGAATGAAAGATCGTAACACATCTGAAATGTAACGTCCACCGTTCAAAGTGTCGTCAATGCGAACAAGAGGTGACCGAGAAGTGTAACTAATGGCACCCCATGCTATCACGCCGGGTGATACACCAGTATGGCGATGACGAATACACGCTTCCGATGTGCGTGCACCGCGATGTCGCCAAACACTGATGCGACCATCATGATGCTGTAAACAGAACCGGGATTCATCCGAAAAAATGACGTTTTGCCATTCGTGGACCATGGTTCGTCGTTGAGTACACCATCGCAGGCGCTCCTGTCTGTGATGCAGCGTGAAGGCTAACCGCAGCCATGGTCTCCGAGCTGATAGTCCATGCTGCTGCAAACGTCGTCGAACTGTTCGTGCAGATGGTTGTTGTCTTGGAAACGTCGCCATCTGTTGACTCAGGGATCGAGATGTGGCTGCACGATCCGTTACAGCCATGCGGATAAGATGCCTGTCATCTCGACTGCTAGTGATACGAGGCCGTTGGAATCCAGCACGGCGTTCCGTAGTACCCTCCTGAACCCACCGATTCCATATTCTGCTAACAGTCATTGGATCTCGATCAACGCGAGCAGCAATGTCGCGATACGATAAATCGCAATCGCGGTAGGCTACAATCCGACCTTTATCAAAGTCGGAAACGTGATGGTATGCATTTCTCCTCCTTACACGAGGCATCACAACAACGTTTCACCCGGCAACGCTGGTGAAGCTGTTTGTGAATGAGAAGTCGGTTGGAAACTTTCCTCACGTCAGCACTTTGTAGGTGTCGCCACCGGCGCCAACCTTGTGTGAATGCTCTGAAAAACTAATCATTTGCATATCACAGCATTTTCTTGCTGTCGGTTAAATTTCGCGTCTGTAGCACGTCATCTTTGTTGTGTAGCAATTTTAATGGCCAGTAGGTTAGATGTACAAGGGTTACCCAGAAAGTAATGCACCACATTTTTTTTCTCACCCGAAAACAATGCTACGAATGCGAAACGTCACGTTTGTATTATTTGAAGCCTCCTGAGTGAGCAAGCCAAGTTTCCGTGACTTCCGACAGTTAATGTAGTTGCAAGACAGATCCAAAATGGCGTCTGTAGGTCATGTACGTTATAAGCAACGAGCCGTCATTGAATTTCTCACTGCAAAGAAAGAAACTGTTGGGAATATTTACAGACGATTATGCAAAGTCTATGGAGCATCTGCTCTCGACAGAACTACAGTTAGTCGCTGGGCACGGTGGGTGATGTCATCTGAAGGCTATTCGGCGGAGCTCCACGAATTGCAGCGGTCTTGGGAGACGATCCACGGCTGTCCCACCTGACATGTAGCGGCGAGCTGATGTCATTCGCGAGGACAGGCGCATCACGACTCGGCGGCTGGCGCTGCATCAGTCAGTCAGCAAAGGACGTTCACACAGTGAAGCACTGGCTCCGCCTCCAGGACAAGGATTGCTACCGACAGGGCATACACGCCCTTGTTTCGTCAGGGGGAAGGCCATAGAACGGGATGGAGATTACGTGGAAAAATAGGGTGTGTGGATAAAACACCATTCTTTCGTGTGCGTAATTCTCATTACCTTCAATAAAGAACTGTTGAAGAAAAAAATGTGATGCATTACTTACTGGGCAACCCTCATAGAATCACTATAAAACGCGAGGTAAAGGGTACTTTTTAAGGTGAGGTATATTACGGTTCCTTCACGTGCCATTCACGGATAGGGCTTAGGAAGAATGATTGCTTATATTACCTTGTGAGCCCATATTTATTTAACTTAATCTGCGCGATCTGTATGGGATGTATGTGAAAGGGCTGAGGAATGTAACAGTTCCTGTCTGAAAGACGATTCTAGATATTTTCTAAGCCTGTTGTCGTGAAATGTAAGGCATATTTCCTCGAGTGTCTGCCAGTTAACATTTTGCAACATTTGTGTTACCTGCTCTCGCCAAATAAGCCTCTGACCAGTCCGCCCACCCTTTTTCATATATACTTCCTATCCTCTGCTACTCCGACCTGATATGGGTTCCACACTCTTGCGCAGTTTTGTAGCGTCGGTGTACGAACATTTCGAATGCTCTCTCTTTTGTAGACAAACGGCAGTTTCTCAGTACCTTACGAATGACTCGTAGCCTGTCGTTAACTTCGCCTACAACTGAGTCCATGTCGTCGTTTCACTTCATATTTCTACACAAAGCTACTCTCAAATATTTGTGCGACATGAATGATTCGAATTGTGACTCAGTAATCCTACATTCGAAGGGCACCACAGTTTTACATTTCATGAATTCCTCTAGTATGCATTTATCTGCGCTAGGTACTAGTATGTAGTTTCTCCATCATGCTCATATTTCGTCGAGATCTAACTGGATATCACAGAAAATAGACTACTGCGTCATATCCGAAATGTTTAATATTGCAACTACACTGCCTGACAGTAAGAGTGAAGCAACGAGAAGTCATTGTCGATGTCAGTGGAACTTCACACACATACTCATCATCGCCAGGTATTAAATGATTAAAACTGCAATTTTCTGTGACAGGTACAACGGCCACAAGACTACACGTGTACTGTTCGTCTGTAGTGTTGTTACCAGGCCCGCTAGGGTGCACAACAGTCGTGCGCAGCGGCAGATGTCGAGTGATCACTGTGAAGGACACAAAGATGGCCTGTATTCGTTTGAGACAACGTTATCAGCACCTGACAGTTTGGGAGAGGCCACATTGTGAGTTTTCTTTTCGCCAGCTGGTCGAATCGTTCAATATTCAGCATTCAGATGCGACAGCCGCTCAGTGTTGAACTGCATGGGAACTCGAAGTAAAGCATATCTGTCGCAAGGTTCCTGTCAACGAAGTGTGGTCATCACAAGAGACGATAACCATATTGTGTACCAGGTACATCATAACTCGTTCACATCTGCACTCGGAGTCCCAGAATTCCCTTCAACATTCCGTGTCATCCCGCTCCAAATAGTCAGAACCCAGCAACAGCCGGACTATGGAATTATCGTCCCCTACGCAGAGTGTCATTAACACCACAACGCAAACGCCATTCTAAGTGACACCATGAAGCATTGACTGCTAATGAATGGCGTCGCACTGTGTTCAGCGATGAAACACGTAGTGATTCAGGGAACTCCAATAGCACAACAGCAAGCCATGGACGTCCTACGGCCTCATGCTTTCTCTCTAGTGCGACTGTATCGTGATACCATTTTTCAACAGGACAATGCTCGACCGCACATGGCACTTGTGCCTATGAACTGTCAGCCTGATGTAGAGATACTTTCGCGGGCAACAAGATCTGTTCGCTATAGACTACGCGTATGACCGGCTCTGACTTCAGCTTCGTCCCAGACCACTCCAGGGTTTCAAGAACCAGTCACAGAAGTTGTGGACCAGCTTCCTTCAGGAGAGGATACAGCAGCCTTTTGATACCCTTTCCAACCGAATCAGCGCATGCATCCAGACCAGAAGGGGTGCAACGCCGTACTGATAAGTGCAGTCATATGGCCAACATCTTTGTAAATTTGTTATTGTAATCAATGAAACAATATTATATACTCTATCAGCCCATGACACGTCATTTCGTTCCCTCGTCCTCTTCTGGGTGCTTCAAAAATGGTTCAATTGGCTCTGAGCACTATGGGACTCAACTGCTGTGGTCATCAGTCCCCTAGAACTTAGAACTACTTAAACCTAACTAACCTAAGGACATCACACACATCCATGCCCGAAGCAGGACTCGAACCTGCGACCGTAGCGGTCGCGCGGTTCCAGACTGTAGCGCCTAGAGCCGCTCGGCCACTTCGGCCGGCTGGGTGCTTCAGTTTCTTTATCAGTCAGTGTAACAATACCCGCGAAGTCATTAATGTGTAACATGAATAGATGTGAATTGTAACGGGTGATCAAAAAGTCAGTATAAATTTGAAATTTTAATAAACCACGGAATAATGTAAATACAGAGGTAAAAATTGACACACATGCTTTGAATGGGGTTTTATTAGAGCCGAAAAAAAACGAAGTTCACAAAATGTCCGACAGATGGCGCTCGACAGCAAAACGTCAGTGACTGCGCATGACAATCGTGTACAAAAGGAGCTGTAATGAGAGACAGGATCAGATGCGCCAGCAATCGCAGCATGTTGACGTTACCTGAAAAGGCGCTTTTAATGAAGCTGTATTACCAGAATGGGGAATGTGCTAGTTCAGCGTTACGATCCTATCGCCATAGGAAGGGGATTCGAAAGGGGAAAGCTCCGCTGACAAATGCAGCTGTGGCGAGAATGATTTTGAAGTTCGAAGCCACGGGTTGTTTAGACGATAGACCCCGTAGTGGCCGACCGAGCACAAGGCGTAATGCTGCTGAGACAGTTCAGGAAGAAATGGAGACCGTAGCGGGTTCGTCTATGCACGGGGACGTCAGCGCTCGTGCAGTCGCACGTCGCACCGGCATTCCATACACTACTGTTTGGTTGGCACCTAGGCGTACCCTCCGATGCTATCCGTACAAAAGCCATCGGCATCATGAACTGTTACCTGGCGATTTAGTGAAGCGGAGGGCATTTGCGGTGTGGGCGTTTCAAAAGATGGCGGAAGATGACGATTGGTTGAGTAACGTGTTGTGGACCGACGAAGCTCATTTCACACTCCGAGGGTCTGTCAACGCCCACAACTGCAGAATTTGGGCTACCGAAAATCCTAGAACTATCGTGGAAACTCCATTGCACGACGAGAAAGTCACGGTATGGGTTGGATTTACCACATCTACCATTATCGGGCCTTTTTTCTTCGAGGAAATGCGTGATTCTGGTTTTGTAACTGCTACCGTGACGGGTGAAAGGTACGCCGATATGTTGCAGAATCGCATCATCCCCAGCCTGGTTGATAAACACCTGTTGAAACGTACGATATTTATGCAGGTTGGCGCTCCACCCCATATTGATAGATGCGTGAAAGATCTCTTGCGCGCGTCGTTTGGTGAGGATCGTGTGCTCAACCGCCACTTTCGTCACGCTTGGCCTCCCAGATCCCCAGACCACAGTCCGTGCGAGTATTGGCTTTGGGGTTAGACAATATTCGACGCCAGTGCCTCACCATAACTCCGGACATGCTATACAGTGCTATTCACATTATTCCTCGACTACAGCTATTGTTGAGGAATGATGGTGGACATATTGAGCATTTCCTGTAAAGAACATCATCTTTGCTTTGTCTTACTTTGTTATGCTAATTATTGCAATTCTGATCAGATGAAGCGCCATCTGTAGGACATTTTTTGATCTTTTGTATTTGTTTGGTTCTAATAAAACCCCATGTCATTCCAAGCATGTGTGTGAATTTGTACCTCTCTATCTACATTATTCCGTAATTTATTCAGTTTTCAAATTTGTACTGACTGTTTGATCACCCGGTAGCACACTCTCTTTAGCTCCAGCAGACATTACACCAGTGCCTGTACACGACTCTCTGTCGAGGATAACGTGCTGCGTCCTACCTACCCCTGAATTTTCGATCCAGTGGCAGTTGTAGTCATTTACCTAATACGAACGTATTTTCTTTAGAGAGGTGTCCGTGTGGTAGTCTTTACAAGGTCTAGCAACATTGAATAAACCAGGCTTCATCTATGCTTGGAACTAGGGTATCACGCTTGGAGAACGTGAGTAGCGTTTCGCACGATCCACGTTTTCGGCATCCGTGCTGATTTCCACAGAGAAGGTGATTTTATTCCGCCCTGGTTATACAGTTGGGACCTGAACATGTTATAGAATTCTGCTGCAAATAGCTGTGAGTGTTGTGCAGTTTATAGCACCGTAACTATGTTCCTTATATGTAGATTTTCTAAACACAGGGAACATATATCTCCTCAAGGGAACTGCGCAAATTTAAGTTAAGAACGGAGTTACTTCACTCGCAAATTCCGTACAGCTCTTGACAAGAACGCCATCGGCTCCTCGGCCCTTATTGAGCTTTAGCAATTTATGCTGCTTTTCAGTACTGCTAGTGATTATTACTTTTCTACTCATTTTATTTGTGATACGCTATGGAATTTTCTGATGCGTTCCTGAAACGCTGTTTTGAGTTAAAGAGGACCTAATCTCATACATGCGCATTAGTGCTGATATGAGCTGTCTCTTTATCTCCCGAGCTGAGAAAGAAAAAAATTGCTTGTATCAGTCAGTGATATTTTCCTAGAAGCACCCAGTCCTTGCTCAAACACATTTACTCTCTACTTTTTCCGATTCTTGTTACTTATCTCCGTTGCGTGCCGTTTAAGTCCTGTGCCAGTCAAGACTGGTTAATAATTGAAAGAGTAGCAGCATTTTATTCACAACACTTCACAATATTTATGTGCAACTTGTGGAAAACTGTCATTGTTCGTATTTGCTTCATCATCATCGTTGTACAGTTCTAGTTTCCCGGATACTGTTAATGAGCGTCTTCCACTTTCTTACGTCCATGTATAGTCTGTCACTGCGAACATTGTCAATTCTTCTTCCTCTGACAGTGCGTTGTCCTTCCACTTCTCTTTCCAAATTTATTCGGCCTGTTCTTGTAGTCTCCAACCTCATTGAACGCCTGTACCACAGTAGTCTGGATCTTCTGGTTCTGTATAAAAGGGATGTCTTGATTTCGCCTTTCTTCCTCATCTCCCAATTCCTTAACTTTTCCGTCTTAGTCTTGAGAATGGTGGATCTAAGGAATTTCATTTTATACCTGGAGCCTCGATGACTCTCTCTTTGTGAGAGAGCCTGCTTCTATTCTGTAGGTAAATATTGGTACTAAGTAGCTGCTGAACATCACTAATTAATTTTTTCTGGAATCTTGTCGTCCCATAAAAGGGTTTTCATTTATTGATAGAATTCAGCACCGTTTTTTAGGCTGTTGGCAATCTCCTGTCTAATCAGATTATTCCTGGAGATTGCTGTCTCGAGGTACAGAAAACTCTCTACATACTCTTAGCTGGTGATCTCCCAGTTTCACACTGGGTGTATGCCCACCTCTGTTGAAGGCAATCATCACTGTCTTGGTCCAACAGATGTGGTCTATGCATTCTTGGATCTTGGATTTCTTTACGTTTAATCTGATCTGAACATCCTCTTCTGTCTTACCCCAGTTCATGCCATCTTCAGCAAGGACAACTGCATTAAGTTCAGAAACATTTTTCATGATGTTTTTCATTATATCATCCATAACAGTGATGAACAATAGTGGGGTCAGTACACTGCCTTGCTGAACTCCACTATTAGTCTGAACCACGAAGATCGTCCCTCCCTAGCAACACTAATGTATGCCTTTCTTATACCCAAGAACCCAGTTAAGAAGTTCTTGCTTTTCTTCCAGTGAATGCAATGAAATGATCATATGGCACTGATGATCGGAGTCACCTCCTCAGAAGTTCAGCCACCAAGTTGCAAGTCTTTGGATGACTTGCGTGTCAATGATGGTGAAATGACGATGAGGACAAGACAACACCTAGTCCCTGACTGGAGAAAATCTCTGACCCGTCCGGGAATCGAACCCAGGCGCCTGGTTCATGGCAGTCAACACGAGCTGACCATTCAGCTAGGGAGGCAGACTTTCGCTCAGTATTTCTCCATTAGCATGCAGGTGCTGAAAATTAGATCTGCCGCGCGGGATTAGCCGAGCGGTCTGAGGCGCTGCAGTCATGGACTGTGCGGCTGGTCCCGGCGGAGGTTCGAGTCCTCCCTCGGGCATGGGTGTGTGTGTTTGTCCTTAGGATAATTTAGGTTAAGTAGTGCGTAAGCTTAGGGACTGATGACCTTAGCAGTTAAGTCCCATAAGATAAAAAAAAATATTAGATCCATTGCTGATATGTTATTTCTGAAGCCATACTGCTCCTCTTCCAACTGCACTTCTATGATTGTTCTCAATCTTTGATCTATGATCTTCTTTAGAATTTTCAATCTGTGCGACAGCTGGGTTACTCCTGTATAATCAATCTACTCTCTTCCCTAAACAGAGGAATTATAAAATCCTTGCTCCAACCTGAAGTCATTTTCACCGGCTGCGACATGTCGCGTATAATGACTGTATGGATGATGTGGCCCATTCTACACCTTATTTTAGATCTATGTGACGATGCTGTGCTGATTATATTTATATGTTTTGACGATGTCATTATGCTTATCACTTTAGGACATGGTGTAAAAAAGGTACGGTTTACCGTATTTTATCTGTACATTTCCCTGGTTGTATGATAGTATATTGTGACACGTATTGCTGTATTGTGCTGAAAGACACACTGCTCACTAGGTGTATATATTTGTATATTGTAGGTCTGAGGATGGTCATTACGGACAGAAACTGGCCATCGTCAAAAGAATTGATATTGTGATCAAAGACTGGAATAAAAAACATATGAAGGCGTTTTGTTGTCTTTACACACTTCATTGTGTGTTGTGTGCAGCCATTGTAGGCCCTGGACGCCAGCCGTCTTTCTCATGTCCTCATACACCTCATCTGCACCTGGAGATTTTCCTTTAGGCATAGATTTTAAAGTTGTCTGTTTTTGGTCAGGTGATGGGACGGTCCCCACTGATTCTTTGTACGTTCTTCAACTGATCTATTCATTAGTTGGTCGAAATGGTGGTCCTTCAGGACTTCTCTGACGTCTCTATCTTTTCTAAAGAGATTTCTGGTTTCATCTTCGAGTGCCTTTATGGCGTTCACTGGTTTCCTTTCATCTCTGATAACACTATGCAGAACTTTCTTACTGCGTCTGTTATCCCCCTCGAGCTTCTGGGTGAATATCTGCCGTGTTTTAGTCTTCTCTTTTGTGACTGTTCTTTTAACTTCTAGTTTTTTTAATTTGGATGTATTTGTCCCAGATCTCAGGTCCTTACTTCACTGGTTTCCTTTCATCTCTGATAACACTATGCAGAACTTTCTTACTGCGTCTGTTATCCCCCTCTAGTTTCTGGGTGAATATCTGCCGTGTTTTGGTCTTCTCTTTTGTGACTGTTCTTTTAACTTCTAGTTTTTTTAATTTGGATGTATTTGTCCCAGATCTCAGATCCTTACTTCATTTCTATTAAGTTCTGCTTTCATCTTTTCTCGGTCCCTTTCTTTTCGTGAAAGACTTCTTTCTCCTTCCATTCACACTTGCGTTCCCACAAACCTGGTCAGCTTGCTTCTCTAAGGCGTCCTATAATCTACTTCATTCAGGCTCTCCAATTTTCACTTTCTCTTTTGGGATATGATTTATTATACGGTTCTGATAATCAGTTCTCTTTTCCATTTTTTGGAGTTCCCACAATGTGATTTTTGGCATATTCCTATTGTGTGATTTTGACACGTTGATGTTTTTCAAATTCGCTACTAACAGACGATTATCACTGTCAAGGTTCAAATATATGTAACTAGTCTACTTTTTTCTTCATCTGCCAATCTCAGATGTATCTTGTTATATGACTCTTTTCTCGAGCCAGCTATTTTTCACCACTCCTCACAAAGAAATCCATGAGATCTTCACCTTCTACATTTCTTCCACCATATCCGTGGGATCCCATTGCATTCTCATATCCTGTTATGTTTGTACCAACCTGTGCATCCAAGTCTCCTACAATTATGCTTCTATCGTCACAAATGACCGCTTTCAGATCATTCATAAGCTGCTTTCTACTTCCTGGCAACATCCAGTTGCGGATGCACACACCTGTATGTGTATCTTTCCCTAAATGCCCATTTGCCTTCATTATTCTCTCACTTATGTACTGGATGTCTGCGACTCCTTTCACGTTGTTTGCCATGATGAAACCAGCTCCATTCTTTACCTGTATGTTCATTGCCATGTCAATGAAGCGTATACAGCTTCCTTAATTTCTTCGTCCCTTTCCTTTCCCAGTTGGTTTTACTCAGCACCAGTTCCATTATTTTTCTCCTTTCCATTAGACCTACCAGTTCCCCAGACTTCCCTGTGAGGCCGAGTAAATTGATGGTCCCTTTGTGAGTTAGTGGTCTCCTCTGGCATTCGTGCATGGCTGTATGTCTCCACCTAACATCTGGCTGTAAACTATCATCTCTGGCGCGGGTCTGCACATGCTTATGTCTTAATCGAGTTGTTTGCGTTCCGTTTGAAAGCCATTACAAACGAACTCTTTCATTGCCCGCTAGACATAATGTAATCGAGGATTTTCTTCCAGGGTTTACTCCCTTAGCCTTGAATAGCCTTCTGCTGTATCTGAAAGGGAGCAGATTTTTAATAAATTTAAGTGGCATTTACTCCATTTAGGCTTTGTCAGGTTTCTAAGACACAGCCCTTCCGCCTTCAGCTGTTGGTTCCACCTGTCAAGAGCAACTGACTCATCTGCCTTAACCGTTGAGATTAACATCTTCGCTCACCTCAGAAGCCGTTGGTGCTCTTCACCTCCTCTTCCCGGCTGCTGACTAATTTGCTTGCTCACATCTCGTAGAAAGCACCAATTATTATAAATAGACTGGTTCATTAGTACTGAGCTGCCCCCCAAGTCAAGGCTTAATCCCTGGCAGAGGGGGAAGAAAACTTTTCACATTTGTCGGCAAGAAGAAGTTGATTTTACATTGTGTACCAGGCTCATGAAAGAATTCCCAATATCCAGATGGTCGACTTCGCTGTGCTGAGAGACAAGTATTGGATACAAACCGCGTAGAGGCACGAATGTTTTCCCATGCAGCATACATGAATTGAATGGGCTGAAACCCTAATATGCAGTACAAATGCCAGTACCCTCTCCCATGTGCTTCACAGTGGGAATATGGATGTAGACATGCATAGCAGTAAATGCTTCAGAAATTTGTGAAGAAACGGATCTTGCTATTATTAGAGTTTCTTTTCTCAGTTGGTAAAAACGGAAACCTTATTGGATCGTGTTGCTGTATGTCTGTGTGCCAGTGTGTCTGTCCAGCTATTAAAAACTGTTTTCCTCAGATGTATCAAGTTGTAATTAATATCACATACTGAGGTCTGTGGTCTCTTGGCGGTGTATAACGTTTAAGCTTCTACGTCAATGCACGTCATAAATTTTGATACTCACAAACTCACTCATGAAAACCTGTACAGTATTTACATTGACCTACAAACATGAAAGCTGGCAAGAAGTAAGGTTTCACAGCAGGAATAAAGGAAAAAAGTCCCGAAATTATTTGTTTACAAATAAATCACAGGAAAAAATATATTTTTGTAATTTTTTTGTCCATCTGTCTTCCCACCTGTTATGTCCTCTTTTTCTTAGAAACAGGTGCGTGGTATCAAGTTCAAATTCGTCACATATTAAGCTTATATGTCAACGCAGTGAAGACAGCAATAAGGACAGTAAATTGTTGCAATAAGGACCCCAGAGTTAACTAATAAATTGTAGTGACAAGAACAATAAATTATCTAGTACGTTTCGTGGAAACCTAGCAACCATGCAGGTCCTGCTCATAAACTTAGCCAATAGGATAACAGTTCTATAATAGGGTAACAGGTCACCAAATTTTATATAAGGTGACTGACATAGAGTGTGGAGGATGGTATGGGAATGGGTAGGGGGAGTGGGAGGAGGTTAGGGAGATATGGCAACAATGCAGGCTGTGCTAATAGCCCCATTACTCCATTACTAACGTCTTGTATGCCCTTCAGTTAACAGACGCACTACATTTTCCGAGAATCTTCCAGTAAATGTTAAGTCTACTGTTCATCTTTCCTTTTACTGATTTTAGATGTTCGTTGTATTCCATATGATTTTTTGGAATTAGTCTTAGATCCATCAGAATAGTACCACTGATGATATAATGAGATACAACAGGGCTATTTCTCATTATTTAATTCCCATTAAGTTGCATTTAGCCACTCAAGAAGAGATGAATGTCACTACAGGAAGTGGAAATACTTCGTTCTGAAATTCCTTACAACAATCTATTGATGATACTAACCCATCAGGTACAAAACTGTTTTGACGTTTTTGAATCTGTAGGATTCAATAGTACAGGGAGTTGTTCAAAGGTTTTAACAATGCTCTGAGTCATTTAATTAATTCCGTTGCTCTAGTGATTGCATTATTATAAGAACTTAGGCTTCCGCGGCCGATGTCATAGTGATTATTATTCTTCTGGTTATTAGGCCACGTCATTGCTAAAAACTAACAACAATAATAAACTAAAACCGACGTTTCAGCCGAACTGCAACGGCCATCCTCAGGGCACGACTGGTTTTGCATGGGGATAGGTGCTTCTACTTATTATAGACTATCGATGTCTGACGTCACTGTTGTAAAACTTTTAATTGGCCCTCTAATATGATTGGCTAGTCATAACGTTAGGGAAGATGGAAGGAAAGAAGCTATTCGTGGAAGTCCGTGTCGTCAACGATTGGTAGCTGTCCGCCAATAAGCGTTCGGCTTCTGGTCGGCAACTTTTCCTCCTGGTGTGCGCGGAAGTGGACTGACAGTTGCTCTACAGCTGTTTGTGCAGATACGTCTGCGTCCCGTGTAGCTTCTGCCCCGCGACCGCTCGCGGCCCGTTGGACTGGGATGGCCGGCAGCCAGGAGGCCGGGAGTTTGTAACCATGTTCTCTGTTGATGTTATCAGGCTGCTTAATAATTTCGATCGCCTCCCGTATTTTGGGTTCTCGCATCCACGATTCTTTCTCATCTTCCCTTACGTTATGACTAGCCAATCTTATTAGAGAGCCAATTAAAAGTTTTACAACAGTGACGTAAGACATCGATAGTCTGTAATAAATAGAAGCACCTATCCCCATGCCAAACCAGTCGTGCCCTGAGGAAGGCCGTTGCAATTCGGCCGAAACGTCGGGTTTAGTTTATTATTTTTGTTAGTTTTTAGCAATGACGCGGCATAATACCCAGAAGAATTTTGATCACGATTACATTATTGTACATCAAAAGTGTCTTACACCATATACTCTGTTATTTTATTTGCCAACAGTCCTGTGTAAAACTAGATGTGAAGTTTCAAGATGCAGTAATGAGGGATTTTGGAATTTATTGCAACCCTCTGTATATTACTCGAGTAGTGACAGCAAATAAAATATTAAACTAATTACAGCATGTACAGCGGCATTCAAGGAATCATTCTTTTCATGCTTGCTTCATACTCTAATGGAAGTAGTTAATAACTTTGACACGTAGTGCACTGACAAACATCCTATGCTATGCAGTTCACAGTGTCTTGCACAGTACACATGTAGATTCAGATAGAAATCAATACAGATACATTGACATGAAGTGATATCCAAGTGAACTATTCAGATGTGCTGAACCTGCAGTCTAATGTACCTTAGTGGGGGTAAGAATTGATGGTATAATTAGATACCCCAATAAAGGTTGGAATAGCATGGCGACTTAACAGGGCAGCAGGTTCATAGAGCCAGGTGGATGTCCCCTTACAAATCACCGAAGCAGTACAAAATAGGCCATTTAATTAGTGAAATGAGCTGCAAAAGTGAGCAGACTCATGCCCTGGTGTGTGGGCATGTGACCTTAAAACAGCCAGGCAGATATCCTCAGAGTGGAGTCATGCTGTGAGCACTCTGGCAAACGAAGAAGCACAGCTCAGGCTCTAGGTAGCTACAACAGTCTTAGCAGGAGTTGGTCACTTTGGCTGGTGCAGGTGTGCTGCTCAGTGCAGGAAGCACACGAGTGCTCAGAGATGAACCAAACACCTCAGCACAGTGCAGTGCAGTGACAGTTGCCAGCAGAAGCAAGTCTGCAATAGTAAAACGTACCCGGGCAGGCAGCTCTCGGTAGTTAGTCAGGCTCAGGTGTGAACTACGGGCCCTGGGGTATCCACCCTGAAGTCGAGAAAAGTCGGCTACTAGTTGGAAGGCACTAATTCAGTTCTCAGCGTCATCAGGCCTAGGCACAGCCCATAGTACCATAGCTAGCAGAGGCCGTTTCTAGCAGGTAGATAACCTCTTTCAGGACGACGATTGTTATGGAGTACCTCTAGAAGCTGGCTGCAGGCTGTGACATACACTGCATAGGTTAAACTGCCGATATTTCTGGTGGCTCGCTCGACACACAACTGTTTTACCCGACCATAACTCTTCATCACACAGGCCAACGAAGTGGCCAGGTGCTGGGTCTGGATGGGTGGTAATGGCATCATTACTACAGTCTGCTTCTTTACTTTCGCTGTGTCAGCAGGGTTGCAACCCAGGCTGCGTCATCGAGGCTGGAAACGTGGTAAGTTGTTGTACTGTAAGGACCAAGTGGTGATGCCTGCGTGTCAGCACAGCCAACCTGTAGCTTCTTGCAAAAGAATGCCTCGTCAGCTTACTTCTGCTTCACCTCTCTAAGGCTTCTTACATCTATTCATGGTAACTTTTCTGTTAACTCAGCTAGACGTTTCAATCACCATTTAAAGAGGCAGTGGCGCAAAAATATCTTGACAATCGAAGATATGTTTCAGAACAGCCTTAACCATTAGAATATCTGGGTATTCCTCCAGGCTTATCCAGTCATTGATTGTTACTTATCTTTCCACATACGATATCTGAACACTACTATATGAGGTTCCCCTGGTGGGTGTGTGGGAATAGAATAACATCACTGCAGGTGATGGGGTTGGTGGAGGATTGTGACTCACCTCCAGCAGAAATATACAGCGTGTTCAGGTGTATGTACAGATACTGTGGTCATTAGTACCTTAATATGTAACCACTTCAGTGTGTTGTTTTTTCTCTGAGTCTAACAGTCTTCGCATAAAGACATTACATAATTTGCTACCTGACGTTTTCTGCAAGGTTGTAACTGCACCACTAAGTGGACAGCGCCTGTCAGTATAGACTAACTGTTCTACATCCACATGTCCACCACTCTTCAACACCTGACCTGCTGCCCACGGGAAAATAAACGTTAACGACTTACTTGTACCACACATACTTGGAGATACTAACTAACTTGAAAACATACTACTCCTTATAGCTATAATTATCAGTCTGCATCTGAAGTTAATACTAACGTAATGTTGTTCAGTGCATTGTGCTCGGTCACCAATAAAAATATCTGCATTTATAACCCTTACAACATGTATATCAACTGACAGAGATTCACTGAAAAGCAATGAATAGACTAATGGTAATGAAATTCACAAAGATGCAGATACATGTAAGGATAATCACGAAATCCATTCAGAAATGTCAGGCTGTGTCACAGTCCTCCTCCATTTCTATTCCCCAAAGGAGGGTGTTTGGGTTTTAATCCAGGTCTGGAAACAAATTTTCATTTGTCACGTGATATTTTTAACATGCTGTCAGTGTTATTGAGCAAGTAACTTCTGCAAAGGTTTCAGTCCCACACAACGTCTTCATTCTTGATCTAATGCACGTTGATGATTTGATTGCTTCTTTATCTGTACTGCTATGAGCTTACAGAAGTGGTGATTGCTATGTGTTGCAGGTGAGCGAGTCATCATCCAGACACCCGACACTGATCGCACTCCACTGCATGCAGGCAAGATGACGTCATATGGCACAGACAGACAGTATGTGTGATTGAGAGGTGTGCTGCTGACCATCACTCGACAGGTCTCATTACCATGGTTCTAACCAGAGTGCGCACTACCCCTATAATCTTACTTTGGTTCTGTAGTCTTAAAGTCACTTGAGCTGAGTTCCTCACTAAGGTTTATTGATAAAATATTATTACTCTTCAAGAAAACGTGCCTGTCTCTGTAGGCTTGTATTTTAATCAAATAACAATTTTAATGACTGGCCAAAACTCCAGTAAAAACTCAGTTATGTGCAAGTTACCATTTGGGAGTTTTTGATAAGAAGTAAAAGCCCACATTATTAATTTATACTAGTATAATACTAATGTTAATCTTAAGACATTATTTCATATTGGAATATAAATATTGATGTTATAAAAAGATAATCGTTTGTGTAATGTGTAAAAGTTTTGTCTGTTACCTTTATAACATCACTGAGTTACTTCAATAAAGAGCGGTTGAAAAATTCACAAGAAAATCTTATATTTCTGGCCTATATAATCCAAGAAACAGATTTTAAAAACGAATACAACATATCTGCAGCGTTACCTAAGCAAATTAACCCGATTTATCACTAAATTGCTCTTATGAAATTAAGAAAATAATGAAGTCTCTGAAGAATGGAAGCTTATGGACAGCTAATGGCATTTCTAATAAGATACTGAAGAGCTATTCTTACATAATAATTTCCTTCCTGGCTGAAATACATATGAAATCCATCAATGAGTCAGAGTATTCTCTGGAGATATTGAAATAGCCATTTTTGGACTCCTATACATTATGGATATGAAAGATTAAAAATTTTTGAAGAAGTAAATTCATTTAAAATAGTGTCCTAGCTTTGTAATAACAATATAACAGTAAGTCACACCTTAGATTTTACGAAAGTCACTCAGTTGTTGCTATAAATAACCAACTCACTCATCAGATTTTTTAAGTATTAAATAAGAAAACAGGACTCGGTTTCTTTTCTATGACCTATTCAAGGCGTTTGGATCTGTAAAATGAAACATTTCCTCACTGAAACAAAGGTTTTGTGGAATTAATGACATAGTTAACCAATGAGTGCCTCATACTTAACGAAAAAAATCCAAAAAAATGTGTCACATAATTAAAAGAATGTAAGTAGAACGGGATTTTTTACTGACTCAGGAAAAATCATTAATACAGTCGCAACATTCATGCTAGGTTCACAGACGTTCCTCCTATACATAAATGACCCATAACTTAACATACATAAAATGTAATTAGTTGCAGATACAGAAGAGCTGCAGTGAAGACAGTAAGTAATGCTTAAAAGAATTAGTGACTTGTCTCCTGCAAATGGTGTCTGCCCTCCTCCGCTCCCCCCCCCCTCCCCCCTCTCTGTCTCTTCAAGCTCTATCTCTCTGGCATATGCAGCATTAGCAATTCTGTACATCAAAGCTTACGCTAATTATTTCAAGTAAAGATAAGAGGTAATAAGTAAGACAGAAACTTACAGAATGTTTGGGTGTGTTTGCCGATGAGTATTTAAAATGTAAAACAATTTTAGTTGCCCAAACAACTCAAATCAACTGTTGTCGTCTCCTCTTATCAATGAATGTCTTCGAGAACAAGTCAGTAAGTGAACACATTACGAAAATTTTCTCTCTATAATGTCATACAGAACACGATTATTTTGGATTAATTTTTCTTTAAGAAAATTTACTTACTACAAAAGGGTGCCATAAGAATTAAATGTGACCACACACAGTCATCTTGCAGGAGCTGTTTAAGAGGGGTAGGACGTCAAAGAGGGCCGACTTGGAGCAGGAGAGCCACCACAGGACATTTCAATTTCCAGTGTCTATACTTTTACAAATAAATTCATAAAACTTTGTCAGCATGACCAGGAAGGATTCTGAATTCTCACACTCATAGCAGTGGAAGTTCTAAAACATAACGAAGTAATTTTTTTACGTGTGAAATTTCATCATTTTTTCACTTACTAATGGCAGCATTTATTGCTATAGGTGCACTTTTCTTCATAAGTAAGAGAGATTCTTCGATGAATTTTGCACAGCATACAAACCATACTTAAAGGTGTATGAAATTCTAGAATTTTCCAAATCTGTTGAAAACTGTGGTAAAAATTGAGGTAATTAACTATAAAATATGAAGTTTAAAATATAAGTTCATTCGTTTTTTCATGAATTAAATAAATTCTAGAGTTTCATACACCTGTGAATATGGTATGCATGCTGTGCAAAATTCATCGAATAATCTCTCTAACTTATGAAGAAAAGTGTACCTATAGCAACAAATGCAGCCATTAGTAAGTGAAAAAACGATGAAATTTCGCACGTAAAAAAATTATTTTGTTATGTTTTCGAACTTCCACTGCAATGGGTGTGAATCCTGAATCCTTCGTGGTGACGCTGACAAAGTTTTATCAATTTATTTGTAAAAGTATAGACACTGGAAATTAAAATGTCCTGAGATGCCTCTCCTGCTCCAAGTCGGCCCGTTTGACGTCCTACCCCCCTTAAAGAGGTAGGTATTTGAGTTACAGCGTCACAGTAATCTTGCATCACCTACGTAAAGAGTAAAATGATTGACAGGTAGCAAAGCCATGTTTGGAGGTAAGCTAAGAACAGAGTTCCTTCAGGGCGTCTCCTCCTGTTACATAGAAGAATTTTTCTATTTGGAAACTTATACTCTGAGTATTACGTTAATGAACTACTTTTTTTTGCTGCATTTTTACTAGATCGTTTTATTTTCTGTCTGTCAATTTGGTACAAATTCAGCAACAGATTTTAAAGTAACTTCCCGATGAGTTATAGTCTTGGAACTTTCAACGCAGCTCCTATCTGGATGAAACAAACATTAACCCGCTTTGTTTTCTGGTGGGTGGCGGCGGGTACTTTGTTTATAGCTGTTATTTCCCGATAACCTAGACACTTTAAACTGTCAACATAGCTCGGAATTGGATGACAGTGCCATATTAACTAGCTTTCTTGTTTCGTCTGTGGCGGAGGGCACTTTGTGTACCTCTTCTTTCACTTGCACCTCGTCCCGTTCCAATCGCAAATGGTTCGCGGGAAGAAGAATTGCTAGTAAGCCTCCGTGTGTGTTGGAATCTCTCTAACTTTTACCTTCACAGCCTTTTCGTGAGATATTTAGGAAGGAGCAATACGTAGGTGAAGAGAAAGTGAAATACATCTGGAATTTACAACATACCTCTGTGGAACTCGATTGAAGAATTTCACACACACATACAAGACTGAAAAGCAGAAATTCATTATTTAACTAAAAATCAATTTCTTATGTTTAGGCTGTTTTTAAATCAGAGTAAAAAGTACAAAATAATTTCTTTACCCACATACAGATTCCCAGCCCCACACAGATGATCTGAAAATTTGTGACTGTGAATTTGTAACAGCTGTGATAATACTTGTAAGATTCAAGACTAAAAACGTGGGGTACATGCAATACTTAATTGATGTATGAATGTTCACCTACTTACTTTTATGTACAGGGCTATTACAAATGATTGAAGCGATTTCAAAAATTCACTGTAGCTCCATTCATTCACATATGGTCACGACACACCACAGATACGTAGAAAAACTCATAAAGTTTTGTTCGGCTGAAGCCGCACTTCAGGTTTCTGCCGCCAGTGAGACAAAATGGCGACAGGAGCCGAGAAAGCGTATGTCGTGCTTGAAATGCACTCACATCAGTCAGTCATAACAGTGCAACGACACCTCAGGACGAAGTTCATCAAAGATCCACCAACTGCTAACTCCATTCGGCTATGGTATGCGCAGTTTAAAGCTTCTGGATGCCTCTGTAAGGGGAAATCAACGGGTCGGCCTGCAGTGAGCGAAGAAACGGTTGAACGCGTGTGGGCAAGTTTCACGCGTAGCCCGTGGAAGTCGACAAATAAAGCAAGCAGGGAGCTAAACGTACCACAGCCGACGGTTTGGAAAATCTTACGGAAAAGGCTAAAGCAGAAGCCTTACCGTTTACAATTGCTACAAGCCCTGACACCCGATGACAAAGTCAAACGCTTTGAATTTTCGGCGCGGTTGCAACAGCTCATGGAAGAGGATGCGTTCAGTGCGAAACTTGTTTTCAGTGATGAAGCAACATTTTTTCTTAATGGTGAAGTGAACAGGCACAATGTGCGAATCTGGGCGGTAGAGAATCCTCACGCATTCGTGCAGCAAATTCGCAATTCACCAAAAGTTAACGTGTTTTGTGCAATCTCACGGTTTAAAGTTTACGGCCCCTTTTTCTTCTGCGAAAAAAACGTTACAGGACACGTGTATCTGGACATGCTGGAAAATTGGCTCATGCCACAACTGGAGACTGACAGCGCCGACTTCATCTTTCAACAGGATGGTGCTCCACCGCACTTCCATCACGATGTTCGGCATTTCTTAAACAGGAGATTGGAAAACCGATGGATCGGTCGTGGTGGAGATCATGATCAGCAATTCATGTCATGGCCTCCACGCTCTCCCGACTTAACCCCATGCGATTTCTTTCTGTGGGGTTATGTGAAAGATTCAGTGTTTAAACCTCCTCTACCAAGAAACGTGCCAGAACTGCGAGCTCACATCAAGGATGCTTTCGAACTCATTGATGGGGACATGCTGTGCCGAGTGTGGGAGGAACTTGATTATCGGCTTGATGTCTGCCGAATCACTAAAGGGGCACATATCGAACATTTGTGAATGCCTAAAAAAACTATTTGAGTTTTTGTATGTGTGTGCAAAGTATTGTGAAAATATCTCAAATAATAAAGTTATTGTAGAGCTGTGAAATCGCTTCAGTCATTTGTAATAACCCTGTATTGCATGCACCCCGCTTCTTTCGTTTAAATCTTTCAAGTATTTTCAACTTTATTAACAATTCACAGTTACCAATTTTCAGGATTATCTGTATGCCTTTAGGAATCTCTATGGGGCTAGGAGAAATTATTTTATACTTTTTAACCCGATTTAAAAACGTGGTTTAAAAGTGGACTTCTATTTAATAAATACTTAACTTGAACTGATCAGCGAGTTTACAGTGTACAACGATATTTACATGTAAATTGATTTAATAGCCTACAAACTGACTCACCTCACTACGTTGTGCAAGTAATCTACAGGACAAAAAAACTGACTTTCTATTAATTTCGAGCTCTGAAGTACGCCATTTTTCTTCTGAGGAGTCACCATGACCTAAACTATAGTTATTTAGTCAAGACTTTGCCATTTCTTTGTCCATTTGAATCTGAATGACCGATTTCAACAGAAAACACGTGTTAAATGGATTGGTCATCTCTTAGATCATTTAAATTAAAAATGATTTCTACCTTGACAGCAGACAACTTGAGCTGGTAACAAATGTTTCTGACTCAGAATGGAAGGGTTAGCGACGGGAAGAGCATCCGGCCACACTGTACCACTAACGCTGCCAAGCTCGGATTAACATGCCAACTGCAGGAAGACATGGGATAAGGTCAGGAAAGAAAAGAAGACCGTGATAAGCCTGACACTCAGGCTGACTAGCGAGCTTTGTGCCACAGGTACTGTGTATGACCAGAGTCAGAACAACTTGGCACAGAGGGTTTCCACGCACGGCTGTGATTGTCAACGGCCAATAATTGACATCCACGCTATTTCAAAACTGTCCTGCAAAATTAAACTACAGAGGGACTTCAGACAGTAAGCTAGTAAGCTAGGTTTGTCTTCCCATGCTAAGGTCATTCACTGCGCCTCAAGAGTGTCGCATTCTCTGAAGAGAGACATAGTTCTGCCACGTTGGGGGGTGAAAGGTGTATCATAGTGTGCGAATGAAGTGGCAAGATGACTAGAAATATACTCCAAACCTGAAGTATGTGAGACAGTGTAATATCCACGACTACATTTTATTCAGAACAATATTCACGACGGCATTGTGTGTGCAATTTGAGCGAACGTTCTCGTGATATTAACAAAAATAGGACTTCATCGTTACTAAAATAATAATAATTAATTATTGTCTGTGTTATAATTTAAATTTCTGTGAAAAATATATCTCATACAATACTCATGGAAAAAGATAATGGAGATCTTCATTTTTTGTTATCTATGATTCATCTCGAATTATTCTTCTTGTTCATGTTCGAACTGTTGTAATGATCGGACGCGATTGATGTCTTGTAGCACTGAGGTCGTTAAAAAACTATATTATGTTGCTAAATAATATTTAAAAAATAGAGTTTCTGTGTCTTTGAAATCAATACGTGTGTTTGAACTTTTATTTTAATAGGATTCTCGTCCTATATAAATGTTATGTTTTCTGTTCAGCTGTGGAGAGCAGCCATTAGTTCCATCAATCTACAGAACTGATTATTGGTGAAGTGCTGAATAATCAGTGATTAGCATGGAGAAATACTTTTAAATCTTAAGTATATAGTTAAGGTACAGAAAAGATTTAATATATATATTATTTGTTGACAGTGAAACAACGCCTGAACGAGAATTGATAAAGTGACTGTCTTATGTTGGCCGCCATCTTAGTGAAATATTGCAGCGGCAGTTTTAAATAAAACTACTAAGGACACAACAATCTTGATGGTCAATTTTCACGATAACAATTGCGTATTTTTGGCCCAGAACCCATACCGAAATCATAAATTCGACTTAGATTATGAATAATCTTTAAATATAGTGCAAACAGTATCTTACGTGGTGAAATTTTTCTCTGCTAATGTATGAAACCTGTTTATTTCGTAAGAACTATTAGGAAATATTTTTTGATGGGCAAGAATACATTAGTGTTGTGCGCGTGTGGTATTGTGTGTAAAAATAGTTCATTTTGTTTAAGGAAAAATATTGCCACCTTGAATAATAGTTCGGTAAATTGTGTGAGATCACTCTTGTGAAAACATTTAGTCCCATTTACACAGCTTGACAGACAACATTGGTACACGTTCACAGGTGGAGATTTCTTTGACAGGATAACTATCTTTAGCCGGGAGAGGCAGCGATTAAATGAAACCCCATGTTACGCTGATCATAAGTAATTGGTTTTGTTGTAGTCCTGCCCACGATTTGTAAAATACCGCAATCCTAACCGCAGGCCACAACAGTGTTGTGGGTTAAACGTCTAAGTTAAAATTACATACACATTAACCGCAAAATTCTGGCAGTATTCGAGCAAAGTGCAGTGTAGCACCCAGCCGTAGTGAAATGGTGCAACAGTTTGACCAAGGCCGCACAAACGTGGCTGGTGCTGAACGGGAAGGAAGGCCATCGACATCGCTCACAGACCAGGTAATCGAGGAAGAACGTCTTTTTTTTTTTTGGTTATCAGTCTACTGACTGGTTTGATGCGGCCCGCCACAAATTCCTTTCCTGTGCTAACCTCTTCATCTCAGAGTAGCACTTGCAACCTTCGTCCTCAATTATTTGCTTGACGTATTCCAATCTCTGTCTTCCTCTACAGTTTTTGCCCTCTACAGCTCCCTCTAGTACAATGGAAGTCATTCCCTCATGTCTTAGCAGATGTCCTATCATCCTGTCCCCTCTCCTTATCAGTGTTTTCCACATATTCGTTTCCTCTCCGATTCTGCGTAGAACCTCCTCATTTCTTACCTTATCAGTCCACCTAATTTTCAACATTCGTCTATAGCACCACATCTCAAACGCTTCGATTCTCTTCTGTTCTGGTTTTCCACACTCCATGTTTCACTACCATACAATGCTGTACTCTAGACGTACATCCTCAGAAATTTCTTCCTCAAATTAAGGCCGGTATTTGATATTAATAGACTTCTCTTGGCCAGAAATGCCTTTTTTGCCATAGCGAGTCTGCTTTTGATGTCCTCCTTGCTCCGTCCGTCATTGGTTATTTTACTGCCTAGGTAGCAGAATTCCTTAACTTCATTGACTTCGTGACCATCAATCCTGATGTTAAGTTTCTTGCTGTTCTCATTTCTACTACTTCTCATTACCTTCGTCTTTGTCCGATTTACTCTCAAACCATACTGTGTACTCATTATACCGTTCATTCCGTTCAGCAGATCATTTAATTCTTCTTCAATTTCACTCAGGATAGCAATGTCATCAGCGAATCGTATCATTGATATCCTTTCACCTTGTACTTTAATTCCACTCCTGAACCTTTTTTTTATTTCCATCATTGCTTCCTCGATGTACAGGTTGAAGAGTAGGGGCGAAAGGCTATAGCCTTGTCTTACACCCTTCTTAATACGAGCACTTCGTTCTTGATCGTCCACTCTTATTATTCCCTCTTGGTTGTTGTACATATTGTATATGACCCGTCTCTCCCTATAGCTTACCCCTACTTTTTTCAGAATCTCGAACAGATTGCACCATTTTATATTGTCGAACGCTTTTTCCAGGTCGACAAATCCTATGAAAGTGTCTTGATTTTTCTTTAGCCTTGCTTCCATCATTAGCCGTAACGTCAGAATTGCCTCTCTCGTCCCCTTACTTTTCCTAAAGCCAAACTGATCGTCACCTAGCGCATTCTCAATTTTCTTTTCCATTCTTCTGTATATTATTCTTGTAAGCAGCTTCGATGCATGAGCTGTTAAGCTGATTGTGCGATAATTCTCGCACTTGTCAGCTCTTGCCGTCTTCGGAATTGTGTGGATGATGCTTTTCCGAAAGTCAGATGGTATGTCGCCAGACTCATATATTCTACACACCAACGTGAATAGTCGTTTTGCTGCCACTTCCCCCAATGATTTTAGAAATTCTGATGGAATGTTGTCTATCCCTTCTGCCTTATTTGAGCGTAAGTCCTCCAAAGCTCTTTTAAATTCCGATTCTAATACTGGATCCCGTATCTCTTCCAAATCGACTCCTGTTTCTTCTTCTATCACATCAGACAAATCTTCACCCTCATAGAGGCTTTCAATGTATTCTTTCCACCTATCTGCTCTCTCCTCTGCATTTAACAGTGGAATTCCCGTTGCACTATTAATGTTACCACCGTTGCTTTTAATGTCACCAAAGGTTGTTTTGACTTTCCTGTATGCTGAGTCTGTCCTTCCGACGATCTTATCTTTTTTGATGTCTTCACATTTTTTCTGCAGCCATTTCGTCTTAGCTTCCCTGCACTTCCTATTTATTTCATTCCTCAGCGACTTGTATTTCTGTATTCCTGATTTTCCCGGAACATGTTTCTACTTCCTCCTTTCATCAATCAACTGAAGTATTTCTTCTGTTACCCATGGTTTCTTCGCAGCTACCTTCTTTGTCCCTACGTTTTCCTTCCCAACTTCTGTGATGGCCCTTTTTAGAGATGTCCATTCCTGTTCAACTGTACTGCCTACTGCGCTATTCCTTATTGCTGTATCTATAGCGTTAGAGAACTTCAAACGTATCTCGTCATTCCTGAGTACTTCCGTATCTCACTTCTTTGCGTATTGATTCTTCCTGACTAATGTCTTGAACTTCAGCGTACTCTTCATCACTACTATATTGTGATCTGAGTCTATATCTGCTCCTGGGTACGCCTTACAGTCCAGTATCTGATTTCGGAATCTCTGTCTGAGCATGATGTAATGTAATTGAAATCTTCCCGTATCTCCCGGCCTTTTCCAAGTATACCTCCTCCTCTTGTGATTCTTGAACAGGGTATTCGCTATTGCTAGCTGAAACTTGTTACAGAACTCAGTTAGCCTTTCTCCTCTTTCATTCCTTGTCCCAAGCCCATATTCTCCTGTAACCTTTTCTTCTACTCCTTCCCCTACAACTGCATTCCAGTCGCCCATGACTATTAGATTTTCGTCCCCCTTTACACACTGCATAACCCTTTCAATATCCTCATACACTTTCTCTATCTGTTCATCTTCAGCTTGCGACGTCGGCATGTATACCTGAACTATCGTTGTCGGTGTTGGTCTGCTGTCGATTCTGATTAGAACAACCCGGTCACTGAACTGTTCACAGTAACACACCCTCTGCCCTACCTTCCTATTGATAACGAATCCTACACCTGTTATACCATTTTCTGCTGCTGTTGATATTACCCGATACTCATCTGACCAGAAATCCTTGTCTTCCTTCCACTTCACTTCATTGACCCCTACTATATCTAGATTGAGCCTTTGCATTTCCCTTTTCAGATTTTCTAGTTTCTCTACCACGTTCAAGCTTCTGACATTACACGCCCCGACTCGTAGAACGTTATCCTTTCGTTGATTATTCAATCTTTTTCTCATGGTAACCTCCCCCTTGGCAGTCCCCTCCCGGAGATCCGAATGGGGGACTATTCCGGAATCTTTTGCCAATGGAGAGATCATCATGACACTTCTTCAATTACCACATGTCCTGTGGATACACGTTACGTGTTTTTAATGCAGTGGTTTCCATTGCCTTCTGCATCCTCATGTCGTTGATCATTGCTGATTCTTCCGCCTTTAGGGGCAATTTTCCACCCCTAGGACAAGAGAGTGCCCTGAACCTCTATCCGCTCCTCCACCCTCTTTGACAAGGCCGTTGGCAGAATGAGGCTGACTTCTTATGCCGGAAGTCTTCGGCCGCCAATGCTGATTATTTATCAAAATTTAGGCAGTGGTGGGGATCGAACCCGGGACCGAAGACGTTTTGATTATGAATCGAAGACGCTACCACTAGACCACGGGTACTCAGTTAAGATTGTCTGATGGGAAATAAATATTCGAATGATGAAAACGTTCACACAGCGGCCCTCGAATGGCTCCGTGACCAAGTGAGGGTTTTTTGTCATGCATGTATGCAGTCTGAAGCAACGACTGAAAATTTATACCGAGGCCGGAATCCGATTCCGGGTCTCCTGCTCACGAGGCAGATGCGGTAACCACTGTGCCACCACGTCACTGTGGCTTTGGACAGCTGCATGGAACAACACGCCTCCCTCCTCAATGCAAGTTCCCATTCACGCCTCAGCGCACTTGATGGTCACCCTAAACCCGAACATCAGTGCAGAGGTTCTCCAACCCTATAGGAACAGCATCTACATCTACGTCTACATCCATACTCCGCAAGCCAGCTGACGGTGTGTGGCCGAGGGTACCTTGAATACCTCTATCGGTTCTCCCTTCTATTCCAGTCTCGTATTGTTCGTGGAAAGAAAGATTGTCGGTATGCCTCTGTGTGGGCTCGAATCTCTCTGATTTTATCCTCATGTTCACTTCGCGAGATATACGTAGGAGGGAACAATATACCGCTTAACTCCTCGGTGAAGGTATGTTCTCGAAACTTCAACGAAATCCCGTACCGAGCTACTAAGCGTCTCTCTTGAAGAGTCTTCCACTGGAGTTTATCTGTCATCTCCGTAACGCTTTAGCGATTACTAAATGAGGCTGTAACGAAGCGCGCTGCTCTCCGTTGGATCTTCTCTATCTCTTCTATCAACCCTACCTGGTACGGATCCCACACCGGTGAGCAGTGTTCAAGCAGTGGGCGAACAAGTGTACTGTAACCTACTTCCTTCGTTTTCGGACTGCATTTCCTTGGGATTCTTCCAATGAATCTCAGTCTGGCATCTGCTTTACCGACGATTAATTTTATATGGTCATTCCAATTTAAATCACGCGTAATGCCTACTCCCAGATAATTTATGGAATTAACTGCTTCCAGTTGCTGACCTGCTATATTGTAGCTAAATGATAAAGGATCTTTCTTTCTATGTATTCGCAGCACATTAAACTTGTCTACATTGAGATTCAATTGCCATTCCCTGCACCACGCGTCAATTCGTTGCAGATCCTACCGCATTTCAGTACAATTTTCCATTGTTACGACCTCTCGATGTACTACAGCGTCATCCGCAAAAAGCCTCAGTGAACTTCCGCTGTTATCCACAAGGTCATTTATATTGTGAATTTTATTGTGAATAGCAACGGTCCTACGACACTCCCCTGTGGCACACCTGAAACCCAGGCTTAGGTATTTTAAAACACAAGAATCCAAAACTCTTAGCGATAATCCACGCGCCTTCAAATTTAAACTGAAGTTTTCTGATGGGTCACTCCTATTCTGTCGAGAAGTTCCTTCAAAAATCAAGCTAATTCCTGTGTTACATTGTTTATTGCGTTTATATAAACTTACGGATTGTCGTCGTTTTAGAATTTATAAACAATTTATTTTATCTATCATTGTAACTTATGAAATTATATTTCTGTGGTAGTTTGATGTGCTGACACGTTACATGACCTTGGAGATTTGCTCCTCAGCATGGCCCTACATAACTAGATGTGTGAAATGAAATTAAAACTAAATTAATCAAATGGAACTATGTGGTTCCACAGACTTTTTCAAACATCTATGTTGTATGTATGAAGATTGAAGCAACGAATGAAAATTTTTACCAAGCTCGGGATCTAAGGCAGATGCCTAGTGAGCAGGAGACTCTGGTTTGAACCCTGGCCTTGGTGCAAATTTTCATTCGTCGCTTCAGGCTGCATAAATACATCATAGATGTTTCAGATTTGAAAAGATCTCTGGATTCACATAGTTTCATTGAATTTTTTATTGCCGAGGAACTGAACGATGGGTACAACGTTCCGACCATTGTTTACGGAGACTTGGTAACTATGTTGAAAAGTAACGTCAGGTGGCAGTGTCACCTGGAAGCGTAATGTAGCATTCAATAAAAGTTACGCGGCCTGCCATAATAATTTTAACTTATTTTTGGAAGTCTCCTCGTTTTTAGTAGTAGTAGTAGTAGCAGCTTCATTCATCTGTAGATCTCTTTTTACACGGATATAGGACATGTCATAGCACGAGGCGTGTTTTTTAAGTAAGTACCGTTTTGAAATTTAAAAAAAAATACGTGCTAACATACCTCAATAATTTTATTTTTACATGAAAGCCTGTACCTTAATCTACTTTTCTACACAATTTCCATCAATATTGAGGCACTTGTCATAATTTTGTACCAGTTTTTGAATACCCTCCTCATAGAAGTCTGCCGCCTGACTTATATATATATATATATATATATATATATATATATATATATATATATATATAAACACAGATGATGTGACTTACCGAACGAAAGTGCTGGCAGGTCGATAGACACACAAACAAACACAAACATACACTCGAAATTCAAGCTTTCGCAACAAACTGTTGCCTCATCAGGAAAGAGGGAAGGAGAGGGAAAGACGAAAGGATGTGGGTTTTAAGGGAGAGGGTAAGGAGTCATTCCAATCCCGTGAGCGGAAAGACTTACCTTAGGGGGAAAAAAGGACAGGTATACACTCGCACACACACACATATCCATCCGAACATACACAGACACAAGCAGACATTTTTACAAATGTCTGCTTGTGTCTGTGTATGTGCGGATGGATATGTGTGTGTGTCAGCGGGAATTAATTTTTATTGACAGGGGCAGACAGCGACCAGTGCTACTACATCCCGTACGACGTAGATGACCCTAAGACTTTATTCAGTGGTCGTACTGAAAGTTCCCAAGAGGGAGGCGTTTTGTTTAAGAAATTATTACCGTCCTGGTGCAGTGTATCCAAAGACAATTGTATGGATGCAGTAACAAGACATAAATAATCACTTACAGTGCATTTATCAGATCTGTGCTAGTGGTGCAGTAGTTCTCTCCCCTGGCAGACATGACAAAGACTTCGATGGTGTATTATACAGGACAGAACGAAGCATCCTCCATTTCCAGAACAGAGGTGTATGAGGCAGCACAAGTCATTCCACTTCAAACTCGAATAGCTACGCTAAGATCACGTTATGGACGACAGGTACTAAAAACAAGCCTGATAAGACAACTCTTAACCATGCCCCTCCCTCCCCCCCCCCCCCCCATCGCCCCCGAAGAATTAGAAAATCCAGACACCAATATATCTTTCCTCAAAGATCTATGATACACAACCTGATAGCAGAGTTCCCGGCGACAAACAGTGGACTTCAGGCAACAGAACTTCAGACAGCAGAATAGCTAAAGAAGTCAGTACAGGAAACACAGACACCCAATGCAGGCACTGAAACTGGACGGAAACTAGGACTAAAATTAGTGAAGTATACCATTAGCATAGTAGATTTTATGGCTAACCACATTTAGTAAAATACTGAAAGTAGCGACTACGACTCACACCAACGAATTACAATGTCCAAATGTGCCGTTTGCAGCCCTTAAAAATCAATTACTCAGAAATCAAATGTATTGCTCCAATGTTATGAATTCGAAAACAGAATTAGTTTTAAAGGAAGTCAACAGAGAAAACTCTAACTGTACAGACAGGAAACATAAAAACAACAAAATTGCTGCGATGATGTTAAAGATAATTTTATAATTGTATATAACAAAAATTACTATGAATGTCAGATTAAGTTACAAGTAATATGGAAAAATGTAGAAAAATAAAAATAGAACTTTAGTATGAGACCAAGAGAGCTCTCAGAGCTCTGTCATCCCTGTCAGGACGCGAATGAAAATGATAAAAAGTGAAAAGCAACTGGAGAAGGAACTTGAGTATGGGACCACGAATGGTGCAGGATCTGTGACGGTCTGAGGAGTGTGGCAATCTGGCCGCGCTTTTCAGGTCAAAGAAAGAGGTTACATGTGTGTGCTCTCAGAACTGGTTCGGGAATATTTATCCACACAAGTAAATATTATTTACCCTACTCTCCTGCTCCCATAGATATCAGTTGCTTTTCCTTGCGTTCTTGTAAGACCTCCATCTAAATCTAGTGATCGTAGAAGTGAGTTGTTTTTCTTTTAAAATTTCTTCAGTATAGATTGTAAGAGAAATAAATTTCCGAAACTTATTTTAGTGCTGAAAAGTAAAAGAAAAGACAATTCATTTCTACACTCCTGGAAATGGAAAAAAGAACACATTGACACCGGTGTGTCAGACCCACCATACTTGCTCCGGACACTGCGAGAGGGCTGTACAAGCAATGATCACACGCACGGCACAGCGGACACACCAGGAACCGCGGTGTTGGCCGTCGAATGGCGCTAGCTGCGCAGCATTTGTGCACCGCCGCCGTCAGTGTCAGCCAGTTTGCCGTGGCATACGGAGCTCCATCGCAGTCTTTAACACTGGTAGCATGCCGCGACAGCGTGGACGTGAACCGTATGTGCAGTTGACGGACTTTGAGCGAGGGCGTATAGTGGGCATGCGGGAGGCCGGGTCGACGTACCGCCGAACTGCTCAACACGTGGGGCGTGAGGTCTCCATAGTACATAGATGTTGTCGCCAGTGGTCGGCGGAAGGTGCACGTGCCCGTCGACCTGGGACCGGACCGCAGCGACGCACGGATGCACGCCAAGACCGTAGGATCCTACGCAGTGCCGTAGGGGACCGCACCGCCACTTCCCAGCAAATTAGGGACACTGTTGCTCCTGGGGTATCGGCGAGGACCATTCGCAACCGTCTCCATGAAGCTGGGCTACGGTCCCGCACACCGTTAGGCCGTCTTCGGCTCACGCCCCAACATCGTGCAGCCCGCCTCCAGTGGTGTCGCGACAGGCGTGAATGGAGGGACGAATGGAGACGTGTCGTCTTCAGCGATGAGAGTCGCTTCTGCCTTGGTGCCAATGATGGTCGTATGCGTGTTTGGCGCCGTGCAGGTGAGCGCCACAATCAGGACTGCATACGACCGAGGCACACAGGGCCAACACCCGGCATCATGGTGTGGAGAGCGATCTCCTACACTGGCCGTACACCACTGGTGATCGTCGAGGGGACACTGAATAGTGCACGGTACATCCAAACCGTCATCGAACTCATCGTTCTACCATTCCTAGACCGGCAAGGGAACTTGCTGTTCCAACAGGACAATGCACGTCCGCATGTATCCCGTGCCACCCAACGTGCTCTAGAAGGAGTAAGTCAACTACCCTGGCCAGCAAGATCTCCGGATCTGTCCCCCATTGAGCATGTTTGGGACTGGATGAAGCGTCGTCTCACGCGGTCTGCACGTCCAGCACGAACGCTGGTCCAACTGAGGCGCCAGGTGGAAATGGCATGGCAAGCCGTTCCACAGGACTACATCCAGCATCTCTACGATCGTCTCCATGGGAGAAAAGCAGCCTGCATTGCTGCGAAAGGTGGATATACACTGTACTAGTGCCGACATTGTGCATGCTCTGTTGCCTGTGTCTATGTGCCTGTGGTTCTGTCAGTGTGATCATGTGATGTATCCGACCCCAGGAATGTGTCAATAAAGTTTCCCCTTCCTGGGACAATGAATTCACGGTGTTCTTATTTCAATTTCCAGGAGTGTATTTAAGGCAATTCCTGCGATCTTTGAAAGCTGTCTGAGAAAGCAAAAGAACTAGACTTACTGTACTGTTCTGGCTTCAGTAAATGTGTGCTTCCTATTTAACTTGGTGAAGAATAAATATTTCAATTTTCTGATTTTCTTTAGTTTAGTTATGGGACATTCTAGTCCTATAATTTACAAATTGTTTCACTTTCAGTTGAAAAAGTGGGACAGAAACACGCAAAATATCATCCAATTATGCAATGAAGCACCAAAGAAACTGGTATATGCATGCGTATTCATAAACAGAGATATCAAACAGGCAGAATATGGCGCTGCCGTCGGCCGCTATATCCTTTCTTTCAGGAGTGATAGTTCTGCAAGGTTCGCAGGAGAGCTCCTATAAAGTTTGGAAGGTAGGAGGCGAGGTACTGGCAGAAGTAAAGCTGTGAGGACGGAGCTTGAGTCGTGCTTGGGTCGAAGCTTCTATGGCGCGTGCGGCAGCTACTTGTAAATTTTTGGGCGGCTTGGATCGTGTTAAGATCTAAGCCGGTATTCTTGAACCGAATAACGGCAAAAGCTGTATTGTGGACGACGACACGGTAGCTCAGCGTGTTCGGTCGGAGGGTTAGTTACCCTCTGTAATAAAAAAACTGAGTGAATGGATCAATAACGAACTTCAACGGGCATCAAGGGACGTCCGGCACGAACAATTTCAACGAACTATAACGAACAAAATGATATTAAAAAACAAACAAAAAAGTTGGTAGAACACTTGCCCGCGAAAGTCAAAGATCCCGAGTTCGAGTCTCGGTCCGGCACACAGTTTTAATCTGCCTGGAAGTTTCATATCAGCGCACACTCCGCTGCAGAGTGAAAATATCATTCTGGAAGCCTTATTTTTGTTTACAATGTCGTTACCGTTTACCTGATACTACTCTTCTCCTTGCACACAGAAGTGATGGATTGATGTTACATAGTCGCACACACCCAGTTTGTTAAAAATTCCAGCAAAATCTTGCGTTATATATGGGTCCATAAGCAAATAGTCGTCTGTGGGAAACTGTTGCAATTGTGCAGGCAGCTGATCTCTTTCAGTGAAGGACATTTCCACTATATTGTGCCATATTGCCACTGGATTGTTTTTTTATATTTTCACGAAAATGCATCCATTCCAACACCCTTTTATTGCCACAGTGTTGCTCCTTTAAAGGAGAAATGCTAGTTTCGACATTGTGTCACGTTTTGTCTAATAAAGTACGCATATAGATTGTCATCTCTTTTGTATAAGTAATGCCTACATTAAATCCCTACAGCTTCTATCCGAATATTTCCACTCTATAATGTGTTTTCCTAAGTGGATCAATAAATCAGTATAGGTGGCTGACAGAACTGTTATTTGTAGTAGTGTATCCTATACTTTTTTCATGCAGTAGACCCTACATTGAGTCGGGTAATGTCTGCCAATTCTATGGCCTGACACTAAAATCATGATTCTTTAACGCTGTTGACAAGTAATTATGATTCGTAGGTTACAGATGGTCTTTGTGGTAACAGAATCAGATATTTATTGATGCAACACACCTTAATACAGAATTAGGTCACTACAGGTACAGTGGAATGTTAAATACAAGGTGTCACTGGCGCAAAACGCTTGGAAATAGGTGATACAGACGTATTTTTGTACCAACAGCACTTTGTGGGAATAAAATGGTGTCTTTTTAACCCTGTGTAAGGCCATCCATTTCGATAAACAGTGATATTTTCTGTCAGTTCCATGATAAAGTACCAAAAGTATAATTTCGTAATTTTTTTCGAAGGAAGTGTTAAGGGGACTACACCGTGGTTCAGGCTGAAAAAAATCGATTTTCTGTTTTCACCATATTTCGATGGATTAAGGATTTTGCTGAAAAAATTTTTTTAGAGCATTTAAAGAGAATTTTCCTACCAAGTGTGTTTATGTGCCACGCCCACTTTTCTGTCACCCACTGTCAATCCACCCACTGTCAACTAAGAGCCATATGGAGATGCCATTATTAGCAAAATAGAATGTGTAGGCCATGCTCAAAAACGTTTAGGAACAAGGCCGAGAAAAGTAACTGTTGATATGAGAGGAAAAAAATTAGAAGATGGAAAATTGGTGACTGGACAGGGTCGGTTAACTAAAACTGAAATAGAAAACTTGCAGGTATACTATGGGCAGGCAATTAGGGGAAAGAAAGAAAATTTGGAGGCAATGAAGAGAGATGTTTGGGCCATATTCTTCCGTAAGTCTTCTACTGACGATAAGCCATGTCATGCATTGTGTCCATCAGGAAAAAATTCGTGGTGCAAATACAATAGGGTTGAGGCAACTGGAGAAACTTATTCTCACCAGCATTGTCTTCCTGCTGCTGTTATTACAACAATTATACCTATTTTCAGAGACTTGGCTCATTCTGATCTTCTAAGGAAATGTCTACACAGGCAGACAAGGAACCCAAATGAATGTTTCAACAGCATAATTTGGAACCGCCTTCTTAAAACTGTATTTGTAAACATGCATACAATGAATCTAGGGGTTCATGCTGCTGTTATTACATTAAATTGTGGTAATATTGGAAAGTGTTGGGTACTGGAAAAGCTAGGAATTAATCCTGGTGAAAATATGATAACTGGGCTGCAACATTGCTATAAAATGAGGATAGCCTATGCAGACAGGTCTGCATCTAACATGGCCAAGAAAGCAAGGCAAACATCCAGGAAGGTGAAAAAGAAGATGGAAGACCTGCTAGAGGCCAAAGAAGGGCATTCATGTGCAACAGGACAGTTTTAATTAACTGTAAGTAGCAAATTTCAAAAGTTTTTTCTTTAAAGTCAATTTCCCACAAACTAAAATTTTCAGTACCTATGCCCCATTATATCATAAACTATCATAGGTAAATGAATGGAATTTTCAGAGACTCTGCATAACATAAAAAACCACCTCTGGTACTACTTCATTAATATTCCCCATTAGGAAGTTCACAAAAAATATTTTCTACAGAAAAAACTTAACATTTTTTGTTAATAAATTTAAAAAAGTATTTCTTAAAAACTATAAAATGGATAAAGTTGTTTTTTTAATACAGTTGTCTGTATTAGCATAATGTAAAATACAGTACAAATATTAAGGTCCTGCATCAAATAGTTTTTTCAGAAATGGGTCAAATACTTGCCTAAATTAACATGGGTTAGATAGGCAGGGTGTGGTCCCCTTAAGACTGTGATGCGATCATATTAAGAATGTCTTACTTAGATGTTATCAGTCTCAGTACACAATATCAATGTGCAGTATCTCACTTTAACAAAAAACGTAGCTCCTTTTGATGTATAGATAATTACACAGCGGTTTTTGCTATCTCCACCACAGAATCTCTAATGCGACGTAAACTATAATAATATCCAGAGTACTAACTTATCTCTTGTGACCACAGTATCACGTAAAACTAATTTGGGTACAGTGCAGGCGACCTTTAGACACTATCCCTGCGCCGGCTGGTGTGCCCGAGCGGTTCTAGGCGCTTCAGTCTGGAACCGCGCGGCCGCTACGGTCGCAGGTTCGAATCCTGCCTTGGGCATGGATGTGTGAGATGTCCTTAGGTTAGTTAGGTTTAATTAGTTCTAAGTTCTAGGGGACTGATGACCTCAGATGTTAAGTACCATAGTGCTCAGAGCCATTTGAACCACTATCCCTGACTGTGCTGGTGTATGCAAAGCACTATTCTCGGTGTAATACATGGGCATTCACCTTCAGACGCTACCCCAGACCTAACGCTGGTAGCTCCACCTGTGGACGCAACCCTGAATGGGTGGATCAACGTCAAAACCCTACCTCAAGTCTACGTTGGGCAGTGGGAGCTGCCCACCAAAAACGACAGTTAGGTCATTCGGTAGGAAGTGTATTATGTTGGAGGTAGCTGAAAAATTACAGATTTCACGTCAGTCGCATGCTATGTCCTTAAACAATTTGTTGGAGGGGCTGTACAGATGCGTGATCGGAATTCAACTATCAGAAACAGTAAACTGATCAATCGGGGGTTTGACGTTGCGACTGGGATTTTAAAGCACTATAGAAAAACTAAATTGGTCCTCTCCTCTACATTCGGAAGGAGGAGGAAAGATCTACCATGTGATAGAATAGTAACAACAATAACAACAACAAATACATCTGTTAGACATAGTTCACTGCAATGTATTGAGAAGCACTAAACACAACACACTTAAACCATGACCCAGTCCTTAGCAGTAGATGCCATGGCAAGATATCAGGGATCACTGAAATACTCGCGCATCCCACGCACTCATCTCCCAAGGCCCACACGCAGCGTGCCAACCCCTCATATGCCACCGGCACCCAACGCTCAGAGGTCAATGAACACTACCGCTGCGATCGCAGCTGCAGACACGGACATGCGTGTATGTCAGAGGGCACCACCCGAGGCTGCGGAGGGCAAGCAGGGTTGATTGGAGTGGAAGGAATTCGGATGTTATCAATACATCGAGTGCAAACATCCATCATTTTGAATCTTTCTCACGCCACATGCGAGTGTGCGCACTCACCCAGCACACTGGTCACTTCACCAGCCCTCGCTGGTGTGGGCAAGATGGGACAAGTCGGCGCATTCTGGTATCTAACTGCATATCACAGGCTGAGCTAATCCGTTACTTGCTGTTTGATGACTCCTCGTGACCGCTGCTGCAGTCCGCCACCGTGCACTGCGAAACAAGCAGCGGCAGCTTGGGTGTATACACTAGTTATAACCAATTCCACCCTGACATAGACCTCCCCCCCCCCCCCCCTCCCATCCCTCAGTTTTAAAAATCCACTTTACCCTATCCGAGAAAGCAATGTTGTTGACCAGAGACCTCGAATTTCTCACACTAAATGTAGATTTCTCCCTTTTATCCAAGTCATTTTCGAAGACAGACGAAATCGAGGCATACACGCTGTTCCACATCAGTGAAATGTTATTACTTGTTGTGAACATCATGTCACAGTATGGCGTAGTCTACATTTCCTCTAAGGATTTTCTCATCAGGTAGGAAAAAATCTTTTCTTATCTGTTACGTCATGCATCACAGGACTAGAATATTAAACTCATTTTCGCTCATGTTGGAATGCTAAGATCTACCACAGTCACAGGACGCTTCCTCACTTTCGAACTATCTCTTAAGGTAACCAAATGGCTTGCCACGTACCAAGTCTCATAAGGTTACAGCACAGAGAAGTTGTAAATATCAGGTTTATAAGACGTATCACTTTATAAATTCGGTACTACATCTCATTTTATTACGATGGTTCTGTAGGTGGAACATTAAAATATCGTTAAAAGATATCACCACAATGAAGAAAAAAAAGATCTGTTTACCGCTACAAGTCAAGAATGACATCCATGGTGCCCTAGCTATTGCTTCCAGCCACCAGGCAGCATGTCACTGATATCAAATTGGTTGTTGTTGTTGTTGTTGTCTTCAGTCCTGAGACTGGTTTGATGCAGCTCTCCATGCTACTCTACCCTGTGCAAGATTCTTCATCTCCCAGTACTTACTGCAACCTACATCCTTCTGAATCTGCTTAGTGTATTCATCTCTTGGTCTCCCTCTACGATTTTTACCCTCCACGCTGCCCTCCAATGCTAAATTTGTGATCCCTTGATGCCTCAGAACACGTCCTACCAACCGATCCCTTCTTCTTGTCAAGTTGTGTCGCAAACTCCTTTTCTCCCCAATTCTATTCAATACCTCCTCATTAGTTATGTGATCTACCCATCTAATCTTCAGCATTCTTCTGTAGCACCACATTTCGAAAGCTTATATTCTCTTCTTGTCCAAACTATTTATCGTCCATTTTTCACTTCCATACATGGCTACACTCCATAAAAATACTTTCAGAAACGACTTCCTTACACTTAAATCTATACTGGATGTTAGCAAATTTTTCTTCTTCAGAAACGATTTCCTTGCCATTGCCAGTCTACATTTTATATCCTCTCTACTTCGATCATCATCAGTTATTTTGCTCCCCAAATAGTAAAACTCCTTTTTCTACTTTAAGCGTCTCATTTCCTAATCTAATTCCCTCAACATCATCCGACTTAATTCTACTACATTCCATTATCCTCGTTTTGCTTTTGTTGATGTTCATCTTATATCCGCCTTTCAAGACACTGTCCATTCCGTTCAACTGCTCTTCCAAGTCCTTTGCTGTCTCTGACAGAATTACAATGTCATCGGCGAACCTCAAAGTTTTTATTTCTTCTCCATGGATTTTAATACCTACTCCGAATTTTTCTTTTGTTTTCTTTACTGATTGCTGAATATACAGATTGAATAACATCGGGGAGAGGCTACAACCCTGTCTCACTCCCTTCCCAATGAAATGATAGCGCAGTTGATTTACGTAAAATTCTTCAACCTACGTCTATCTGGAGCACCATCGTGTATAAACCACACGTTTCTTCATCATAGCCGTCTGTTATATCGCCACAACTCTCTCATATCGACATTACACCGATAAAGGGTGCTAACCTCCTCGACATCGATTCTTTGTAACATGAGCACTACATAGGTTTCCAGAAGTGAATGACGCCTGCTGTTTACGAAGTTCATGCGCGATTACGGTTCGGAAATTATGATATGTTCACAGCAGCTCTATAAAATGATCGTCGACAGCCGAAAATGTACACGAAGAAACAGTGACATCTTACGAGGAAATAAACCCCATGATCAGTAGTCAGAGGAGATGTAACAGTCTTACCGCAGTTTGTCACCGCCGCTGGTCACCTTCCTCTTGCACACAGAAGTCATGGTACGATTTTAGGCTGTATTGCTCATGTGCGAGATAGTACTGTCGTTTCGCCATGACGCCACGTCTCTAGAATGCCTCCTTTCTTCACTATTAAGGTGTATATATGTAACATCAGTCTACCCTCCTCCTCCAGAACACGCAATTTCATTGATTTTGCTCAGTACTCTCTTCATGGTATTTGTCACTAATTTTATGTATTCTCAGTCAATTTCTATAATTTTACTAGGTTTTCGCGATTTTACATATTTCCTGGTATTTCCCTCAATTTTTACGTATCTCACATCAATTTTTCGTGATTATATCGGATTTTTCTCGAATTTTGCCGATTTTATCTTATCTTCCATATTTTTTCCATGACTCTCCATATGCATATGGTCATATTGCTGACATATCCATGTGCTGTTTTATTTTGTTTGAGCACATTTGCGCATCTTAAACACTAACTTACTAAAAAATCCTAAGATGTGCTATCTCCCCAGTGATCTACTAGCATGCATTTGGGATAGGACGAACATGAAGAATATAGTAACAGTCGCCTCGTACCTATATCTTCCTGAAGACTCGATTCCAAGATGTGACAGAGAAATGGGCTACCTCGCATACAACTTCATTCGTTCAGAGATGGGTATCGATACAGGTTTTCCATCGCTGGACATGTTTCATCACACATGACTTGGAAGTCCTCTGATGACTGTGGTTTGGAAAGATTTGCTGTTAACGATTGCAGGCAGATGGTGCTTTAAGTCACACACAGAACACGCCGTTGTATACGAGTCGATTACAGGTCATACCACACAACTGATATACCCTGACAGAACAACGGAAATAAAATGGTTAAATGTGTGATGAATGACCTGCAGCAACATCTCCCTCTCTCCCTCTCCACCGATGACTCCATTTACTTTCTATCGACCTTTAACGCAGATCCATGTAAGTTTAGAGGGAGATCAGTATTTTCCAGGAAAGCATCAGACACAGCAGTCAACTTGCATTTATCACTATTACCCAATAGACGTACAGTAAAATGTTGTTAAAAAACCACACAGCAACTGTTTGTTAGCTGACACCGTAAGATTGTGATTGGCGGAGGGTACAGAGAAGCACATTGTAAATGCTGTTTGTTAGAGTTTAAAATAACTAACAGTACTGCACAGGATCAAAGTGCGATCTGTTCTGTAGTTGTTGGCTGCAGTCACCACAGCTGGTAATACAACTCTCTTTAGCTAAGGATACTTTATAAACATTTGTAAGGCGATTGGTGATAACTTTGGGGTCACACCTGAGCTTGAGATGCGCCATATATAAATTTATTAGTCTACATTTGGTGCTCACCCACGTTAAACATTCTGTTCCAACCGTCTTATCGTTGTCGACGAAAAATGACAGTTTCCCTGGTTCGTGGTGCTTCCATGTCAACTTTTTCTCACGTTCCTCTTGCTGTCGAATACTCGCTCCCATGAACAAGAATTGTTCTGCATCAAGCAGAAGACATGCAGGTACTCCCCCAATTTCCCCGCATTTCGACGTTTTTTTCCGTCGATTTATAGGTATTTTCCCTCAATTTATACGAATTTTCCGTAATTTTTCGTAATTTTATCGATTTTATGTCACCTCTGCCCATGTGATCGTGACATAACCTATCTCTCTGTATTCTAAAATTACTTGTAAATGCAGTGCATTAGCCAACACGTAGTGCAAATACATTATTTTCCAGGTCAGACTGTTCACGAATGCTGTATGGGATCCTTAGCAGATGGGTTAGAAAAAGGTGACTCGTTTCGAGATATGAGAGTGGCTGTAATTATTAAAAGACGTATCCAAACGATCCAACGCAAACATGTGGTTGAATGGATAGATTTGATCCCAAATCGTAGACAGAATATCTACCACAAAGCGTAAGGCTAACAGCGACTCTTGTGTGTAGCTGTAGAACCAAGACCGCTTTAACGTACTCGCTGCGATCGTGTTTTTAACAGAGCGGTCCTTACGCAAAATGTATGTTGCTGGCGATAGAATCCTTCTGTGGTCAGCATGAAATATCGGTCCTCAATAGTGGTTTTCGAAAAGCACATCGTCTTCTCTCCCATCTGATCCACCTGGTGAGCGTGATCCTACTACTGAAAGAGAAAAATTACTTGCCATGTAAACTAACTCTCATAATCAGTTTAATTACACTACTGACCATTAAAACAGCTACACCAAGAAGAAATGCAGATGATAAACGGGTATTCATTCGACAAATACATTATACTAGAACTGACATGTGATAACATTTTCACGTAATTTGGGTGCATAGATCCTGAGAAATCAATACCCAAAACAACCACTTCTGGCCGTAATAACGGCCTTCATACGCCTGAGCATTGAGTCAAACAGAGGTTGGATGGCGTGTGCAGCTTCAACACGATACCATAGTTCATCAAGAGTAGTGACTGGCGTATTGTGACGAGCCAGTTGCTCGGCCACCATTGACCAGACGTTTTCAATTGATGAGAGATCTGGAGAATGTGCTGGCCAGCGCAGCAGTCGAACATTTTCTATATCCAGAAAGGCCCGTACAGGACCCGCAACATGCGGTCGTGCATTATCCTGCTGAAATGTAGGGTTTCGCAAGGATCGAATGAAGGGTAGAGCCACGGGTCGTAACACATCTGAAATGTAACGTCCACTGTTCAAAGTTCACAAGAGGTGACCGAGACGCGTAACCAGTGGCACCCCATACCATCACGCCGGGTGATACGTCAGTATGGCGATGACGAATACACGCTTCCAATGTGCGTTCACAATGATTTCGCCAAACACCGATGCGACCATCATGATGCTGTAAACAGAACCTGGATTCATCCGAAGAAATGACGTTTTGCCATTCGTGCACCCAGGTTCGTCGTTGAGTACATCATCGCAGGCGCTTCTGTCTGTGATGCAGCGTCAAGGGTAACCGCAGCCGTGGTCTCCGAGCTGATAGTCCATGCTGCTGCAAACGTCGTCGAACTGTTCGTGCAGATGTTTGTTGTCTTGCAAACGTCCCTATCTGTTGACTCAGGGATCGAGACGTGGCTGCACGATCCGTTACAGCCTTGCGGATAAGATGCCTGTAATCTCGACTGCTAGTGATACGAGGCCGTTGGGATCCAGCACGGTGTTCCGTATTACCTTCCTGAACCCACCGATTCCATATTCTGCTAACAATCATTGGATCTCGACCAACGCGAGCAGCAATGTCGCGATACAGTAAACCGCAATCGCGATAGGCTACAATCCGACCTCTATCAAAGTCGGTAACGTGATGGTACGCATTTCTCCTTCTTACACGAGGCATCGCAACAACGTTTCACTAGACAACGCCGGTCAACTGCTGTTTGTGTATGAGAAATCGGAAACTTTCCTCATGTCAGCACGTTGTAGGTATCGCCACCGGCGCCAACCTTGTGTGAATGGTCTGTAAAGCTAATCATTTGCATGCCACAGCATCTTCTTCCTGTCGGTTAAATTTCGCGTCTGTAGCACGTCATCTTCGTGGTGTAGCAATTTTAATGGCGAGTAGTGTACTTAGCCTATGAATATGATAACAGTGAAATGCCGCCTGTTGGGTGGAAAGAATGGCTAGGACACTGCGGATATGATTCTTGACTTGGGGCAGTAAACAGACGTTTTCTTCGTTGCGGTGATATCTTTTACTAGTGTTTGAATCTTCTACCTAAACAGGGAGAGACAACCATCATAATAAAATGAAATGTATTGCCAAATTGATAAAGTGATATGTAGTATAAAAGGTATATCTACAACTTCTCTGTGCTGTTACCTTAAGAAGCTTTGTGCGTGGCGAGAAATTTGGTTCCCTTAAGAGATTTCGAAAGTGAGGGGACGTCCTGTGACTGTGGTAGATCTTAGCGCTCCGTCATGAGCCAAAAATAAGTTTAATATTCTAGTCCTGTGATGCATGACGTGGCAGATAAAGAAAAATATTTTTCTACTCGATGAAAGAATATTTAGAGGCACTATAGTCTATGCCATAGTACTGTACATGATATTCACAACAACAGTAGGGTTTGGAAACAGGGTCATTGCAGGAATGAATCTCGCCAAATAGTCCAATCCTAGTACCCATCAATAGGAAGCAAGGAAAAATTGTCCCACACAATGGGTATCGATTTAAATATAGGCGATCTGTCTGATAGAGTGAGGGAATATTTCCATGGCATCCACAGCTGGGGGTTCACCAGGTAAACACTGCTTTGTCTGCGGCTCGATCCGACCTCTAATGGCACACTACATGACGAGAGAGAGAGAGAGAGAGAGAGAGAACAAGCAGCAGTTTCGACACAAATTTCTCGGATATCAAATATGAAAGCGTTGGTGCCAGGCGACGCTTTTGTTCGGGGATTAGTACAACATCCCGTGTCAGTCGTGGGGTACGAGCAGACACTTCTTGGATACCGACATGTGCCACGACCGGTAACAGACATGTCGCTTTGCGGGACCCAGAGCGACCTGCGAATGCGATGGCGCAACCCGGCGCTGTCCGCAGGCCAGAGGACGGGGGGTGGTGGACGGCGCGTGCATCGCGATCTGAAGATTTTAACAGCGTAATTATGTGTTGTGAGTGTTTCATGGCGGTATTCCTTGCGTGATCGGAATAAAAAAAAAAGTTCGTTTTAATTACTCTTTTCGATGTATTTTACGAGAGCTGAGACTTCTCGAACAGCAGAGAATGATCAGCAGGAGAGATCCAACCCCTAGAAATTGAGTTTTTTTAAAAAATATATTATATACCCTCTGCTATGTAACTGAATTTCCTGTTGCGAGAGCCCTTTTCTTCATCTCAGAGCCACCGATTTACGGTTTGGAGGAGGGGGGGGGGGGAGGATTTATAAGAGGGAGAGGGCTTAATTAATAAGTCAATCAAATTGATGGAGGGGCATACTGAAAGTGTACCTGTAACAGGTAACAGTGTGGGTGAGGGGGGAGGGTTGGTGGGTGCCAGAGGGTTGGGTGGAGGAGGGGGAGGGAGGAGGGGTGGGGGAAGGTTTCTGAGAAGGACAGACTATCCACAGGGGGCCATAATCCACTTAACAGAACGATAGGTTAAGGACCTGTCAGTCAAAAGAGAACAATCGATTTGGCCTTGAATGTCTACATGCCCCGGATGTAGACAACCTGCACTAACAAAACGCTCTAATGTCCTTGTTCTCCCACTACTTTCGTCATCCAATAGACTCTTGCCAATTTTGTGATGACTGCAGGGAATAAATAACTAAATGTTTCATTGTTAGCAAAATATGCGTTGTTCATAAACTGTCATAAGAACTGTGCTACTGGAGTTGTTATAAAATATTTGTGTTGTATTGTCTTCAGTCCGAGGACTGGTTTGATGCAGCTCCCCAAGCTACTCTATCCTGTGCAAGCCTCTTCATCTCCGAGTAACTACTGCAACCTAAATCCTTCTGAATTTGTACCCCCCTCCCCCAGACACACACACTTCCATCCAGTTCTAAATTGGTGATGCTTTTGTATTACAGAACTGTCCTATCAACTGATCCCTTTTTCTAGTCATATATGCCACAAATTTCTTTGCCCCCCAATTCTATGCAGTACCTCCTCATTAGTTAAATGATCTATCCATCTAATCTACAGCATTCCTTTGTAGCACCACGTTTCAAAAGATTTTATTCTCTTCATGTCTAAGCTGTTTGTCGTCCATGTTTCGATTCCAAACATGGCTACACCCCATACAAATTCTTTCAGAAAAGACTTCCTGACATTTAAATCTATGCTCAACATTCACAAATTTCTCTTCTTCAGATACGCTGTCCTTGCCATAGACAGTCTACATTTTACACCCTCATTACATCAGCCATCATCAGTACAATGTCATCGGCAAACTCCAGAATTATTATTTCTCCTCCCAGGAATTTAATTCCTACTCCACATTGTTCTTTTATTTCCTCTATTGCTTTCTCAATGCACCGATTGAATATTGTAGGGCATAGGGTACAACCATGTCTCACTCCTTCCTCATCTGTTGCATCCCTTTCGTGCCCTTCGACTCTTATAGCTGCTGTCTGGTTTCTGTACAAGCTGCAAATAGCCTTTCGCTCACTGTATTTACCCCATGCTACCCTCAGACTTTTAAAGAGAGTATTTCGGTTAATATTGTCAAAATCTGTCTCTAAGTCTACAATTGTCATAACCGTATGTTTGCCTTTCTTTGAGTCATCTTCCAAGATAAGTCGTAGGGTCAGTATTGCCTCACGTGTTCCTACATTTCTCCAGAATCCAAATGGATCTTCCTCGAGGTCAGCTTCTACCAGTTTTCCCATTCTTCCATAAAGAATTAGTGTTAGTATTTTTCAGCCATGACTTACTAAACTCATAGTTCGATAATATTCACATCTGTCAATACCTGCTTTCTTTGGAATAGGCACTCTTGAAGAGTGAGGCTATCTCGCCTGTCTCACACATCTTCCTCACTAGGTGGTAGAGTTTTGTCATGGCTGGCTCACCCAAGGCTGTTGCAAGTAACAGTTCTACTGCAATCTTGTCTACTCCTGGTGCCTTGTTTCGACTTAGGTCTTTTAGCGCTCTGTCAAATTTTTCTCACAGTATCATAACCCCCATCTCATCGTCATCTAGCCGCCCCCGGCAGCTAAGTGGTCAGCACGACGGAATGTCAATCCAACGGGCCCGGGTTCGATTCCCGGCTGCGTCGGAGATTTTCTCCGCTCAGAGACTGGGTGTTGTGTTGTCCTAATCATCATCATTTCATCCTCATCGACGCGCAAGTCGCCGAAGTGGCGTCCAATCGAAAGACTTGCACCAGGCGAGAGGTCTACCCGACGGGAGGCCCTCGTCACACGATATTATTATTATTATCGTCATCTATGTCCTCTTCCATTTCTGTAATATTGCCTTCAACTACATCCCTGTTGTATAGACCCTCTGTATACGCCTTCTCACTTTTAGTTTCCCTTCTTTGCTTAAGACTGGTTCATCTGAGTTCTTGATATTCTAACAGCTGCTTATCTCTTTTCCAAATGCATCTTTTAATTTTCCTACAGGCGCTATCTATCTTTCCCCTAGTGAAATAAGCTTCTAAATCCTTATATTTGTCCTCCAGTGACTCCTGCTTAGTCATTTTGCACTTTCTACCATTCTCATTTTTTAGACTTTTGTATTCAATTTCTCCTGCTTCACTCCTGCATTTTTATGTTTTCTCCTTTCATCAGTTAAATTCAATATCTCCTGTGCTGTCCAAGGATTTCTACTATGCCTTGTCTTTTTACCTATTTGATCCTCTGCTGCTTCACCATTTCATCACTTAAAGCTAACTATTGGTCCTCTACTACATTCCTTTTCCCTGTTGTAGTCAGTCATTGCCTAATGCTCCCTCATAGGCACTCAAAAACCTTTGATTCTTTCAACGTATCCAGTCCCATCTCGTTAAATTTATACCTTTTTGCAATTTATTTAGTTGTAATCTACAGTTCATACCCAAATTGTGGTCAGAGTCCAAATCTGCCCCTGGAAATGCCTTACAATTTAAAATCCGGTTCCGAAGTCTGTGTTACTATTATACACTGAAGCGCCAAAGAAAATGGTATAGGCAAGCGTATTCAAATACAGAGATATGTAAACAGGCAAAATACGGCGCTGCGGTCGGCAACGCCTATATAAGACAACTAGTTTCTGGCGCAGTTTTTAGATCGGTTACTGCTGCTACAGTGGCAGGTTATGAACATTTAAGTGAGTTTGAACCTGGTGTTGTAGTTAGCGCGTCTCCGAAGTAGCGATGACGTGGAGATTTTTTCGAACGACAATTTCACGAGTGTACACTGAATGTCAGGAATTCGGTAAAACACCAAATCACCGACATCGCTGCGGCCGGAAAAAGATCCTGCAAGAACGGGACCAATGGCGACTGAGGATAATCGTTCAACGTAACAGAAGTGCCACCCTACCTCAAACTGCTGCAGATTTGTATGAAGTGTCAACATGCGAACTATTCAACGAAACATCATCGGTAGGGGCTTTCGGAGCCGAAGGCCCACTCGTGTACCCTTGATGGCTGCACGACGCAAAGCGTTATGCTTCGCTTAAGTCCGTCAACACCGACATTGGACTGTTGATGACTGGAAACATGTTGCCTGGTCGGAGAGGTCTCGTTTCGAATTGTATCGAGCATATGGGCGTGTACGGGTATGGAGACTACCTCATGAATCCATGGACCCTGCATGTCAGCAGGGGACTGTTCAAGCCGGCGGAGACTCTGTAATGGCGTGGGGCGTGTGCAGTTGGAGTGATATGGGACCTCCGATACGTCTAGATATGACTCTGACAGGTGACACGTATGTAAGCATCCTGTCTGATCACCTATATCTATTCATGTTCATTGTGTATTCCGACGGACTCGGGCAATTCCAGCGCGACAATGCGATACCTTACACGTCCAGAATTGCTGCAGAGTGGCTCCAGGAACACTCTTTTGAGTTTAAACACTTCCGCTGGTCACTAAACTCCCCAGACATGAACACTATTGAGCATATCTGGGATGCCTTGCAACGTGCTGTTCAGAAGAGATCTCCACCCCTCGTACTTTTACGGATTTATGGACAGTCCTGCAGGATTCATGATGTCAATTCCCTCCAGCACTACTTCAGACATCAGTCGAATCCATGCCACGTCGTTTCGCGGCAACTTCTGCGTGTTCGTGGGGGCCCTACATGATATCAGGCAGGTATACCAGTTTCTTTGGCTCTTCAGTGTATAATCAGTCTGAAACATCTTCATATACAACCTGCTTTGATGATTCTTAAATAATGCTCTGTGCAAACTTCTACCATGAGGCTTCCTCTCATTCCATTCCCTCAACCCACATCCCCGTACTATTTTTCCTTTTCTTTCTTTCCCTACTTTAGATTTCCAGTCCCTGATGACAAATTGTCGTCTCTCTTAACTATCTGACTATTTAATTTGTCTCATGATACATTTCTTCAATCTCCTCGTCATCTGCGGAGCTAGTTGGCATATAAACTTATACTACTGTGGTGGATGTGGGCTTCGTGTCTCTCTTGGCTACAATAATGTGTTCACTATGCTCTTCATAGTAGCTTACGCGCATTCCTATTTTCCTATTCATTATCAGACCGACGATTTATAAGCTTGTATTCCCCTGGCCAGAAGTCCTGTTAGTCCTGCCGCCGAATTTCCCTAATTTCGATTAACCTATCCATTTCCCTTTTTAAATTTTCTAAACTATCTGTTCAATTAGGGACCTGACATTCCACGCTCCTAAGTGTAGAATGCCAGTTCTGTTTCTCCCGATAACGACGTCTTCCTGATTAGTCTCCGTCCGGAAATTCAGATGGGATACTATTTTACCTCTGGAATATTTTACCCAGAGGACGCCATCATCATTTAACCATGCAATGAATCTGCATGCTCTCGGGAAAATTATGGCTGTCGTTTCCCCTTGGTTTCAGCCGTTCACAGTTCGAGTTGCAGGTTTGGTTGATGTTACAAGGCCAGTTCAGTCAATCATCTAAACTGCTGCCCCTACGACTACTGAAAAGGCTGCTGCCCCTCTTCAGAAACACATGTTTGCCTGGCCTCTCAACAGCTACCTCTCCGTTGTGGTTGCACCTACGAGACGGCTATCTCTATCGCTGAGGCACGCAGGCATCCTCACCAACGGCAAGGTCCATGGTTCATGGGGGTAGGATAAAATATTTAATGTCAACAAACCAAAGCCCCGACTGATGGAAATCGTCTGTAATGTAACCTTATACAGTACTTCGATTTTCTTTCTCCTGCTAGTTATTTATGTAACAATTGCATCTGCAACAGCTTAGCTGTCGATATGAACTGCGAGATATTCAATAAACTAATGATTTGAGACATTTTTGGTGTGGTTTAAGTGCTTAACACTCGCGTGTGCCCATTATGGCTTGTTCTACGTCCTCTTGTCACGGCTACTTCTGCTTACTCGCAGATTCGTGTGTCGGGCAGTAGAATTGTACAAACAGCTGTTTTAAGCGGTTCTTCGTGCAGCAAGAATGAGTAACTTTAATATTTTTTAAAAAATACTTGTAGTGCGCCTTAGCAGCCAAAATTTTGATAGTGCATTTCTTTCGGTGTATTCTTTTTGTGTGAAAAATTTCAGGGTAGGTTTCGACATGTCGGACTGGATTATTTCCTTGTAAGCTGTAAGACACTAGAATCTTATTCAGGGTGACGACAGTCCAAATCTTCGTCCAGCCACCCAAATTTTGGTCTTTTGCGGCTTTCCTAAATCGTTTGCAGAGAAGGTCGCGATGCTTCCTTCGTGAAGGGCCCGGCCGACTTTTTTCGCACCATTCCCCAGTCGGCTCTAGTTTTCCCTTTGTAATGACGACGTCGTTTACGGAACGGCGAAACGTAGTCTTCCTTCTTTCTGATAGCTGATAACTGTGGTGACATTTCAGAATGAAATCGCACCAACAGCGCTGGCTTCTGCGCAGAGGCCACTTATCAGCGGCTATCTGTGAGATGAATCATCTCACCTAGCAAAAAGCGCAAGGCGCCTATGGAGATAGCAGGCGTGTATGGGCGGCTGTCGAGGACCCAGTAGTCTCCATGTGAAGGGTAGACATGGCTGACGTGTGGGACCACCTACTGCTTCTTCTGCTGACGCATCAAACAGCGCATGTCTACTCCCTAGGTGAGTAAGCAGCGTTCCTTCTCGTCATCGTCCATGAAACTTCGGTACCACGGGCGAAGACTCACCACGGAAGCGAACACAAGCGAATGAGCAGTCGCTTTTATCTGTGACCAAACGTTTATGCTAGTAGGAACGAAAGACAACACGAGATAACTCACGTAGCCTATAAACAGCGCGTTATTAATTTATGACGCTAATAACCATCACACTGGGTATGAGACCGTATAGTTACAGCCACGATCCAAGACTTTAATATTCACAGACGATTATTTCTCATGGCGAGCGTCCTCGTTTTGACGAAGTGAGCACAACCGGGTAGGAAAAGAAGAATGGCTCTGAGCACTATGGGACTTAACTTCTGAGGTCATCAGTCCCCTAGAACTTAGAACTACTTAAACCTAACTAACCTAAGGACATCACACACACACACCCATGCCCAAGGCAGGATCCGAATCTGCGACCGTAGCGGTCGCGCGGTTCCAGACTGTAGCGCCTAGAACCGCTCGGCCACCCCGGCCGGCGAAAAGAAGAACTTAGATGTCTCATTTTGTACGAAATGTGAAATGCGTGGAGGTAATGCACTCAATACTGAATCGCAGTTCCAGCTCTCCTTATCATTAGTCCGCAACTTTGCACATATGTCGGCTGACGCTTTTCACTAGCTTCCTATTACAACTGAAGAGGAAATTTAAAAGGAGAACACTAATCACCGACGACCAACATAAACTGAAGAAAGGCTAGCGTTAACAGTCTGGTTATTAGGAACTGCAGACATTTACCTTAGATACTGTTCCGCATTTCAATGGCTGCTGTATAGGGTGATTCAGCTGCCCCTACCGCTGCTGTTCTAGGCAACCCGCAATGTAATAGGTGGCCTCCACAAACCCGCGCAAGGTTTTAGTATTCTGTCGCTCGTACAGAAGAAATTAACAGGAACTTTTTGTATGAAATTTAATGTAGTTAAGTTTAGTACTGGAACACGTCTTCGCTAGGGGCCATGGTTTCCGACTTAACCAAGAAAAACGTACAAAGTGACCTTCAGATGCACCCCCACTTCCCCAGTTAGCCCCCACTGGTCAGGATTCCTAGTGTGTTATTCGTGGCACTCCCTGCCACTGTACAAATATCTACACTCTAGTAATTATTTCCCACATCCTACGTTTTTTGGTCTTCACTGTCTAGTCTTATTACGCCGCTGGCTTTGGCGAACACTTACAAATTGTGAATCTAACGTTTACATAAATTTTACCTAACAATTTTGTGAATTTTAACAGCATAAAATGAACAATTACATCGTCTGTCATTGAGTCACTCCCCATCTAACAATGAAAAGGAAAAGAGCGACATTGATCACTGAGGATCAGATCACTCACTCCCGACATCATAAGCGTAACACTTTTAAAATCTCAGCTCCATCCTCTGGGCCCATGACACCTGTCCTACCCTTGTGAGGCCTACTGACTGACCCTCGGTTTCGTGGACAGGAAATATGGTTAAATAATGTCCATAACAAAGACTAACTTGACAGCCTCCGGTTACAAGGCTGGCCGGTGTGGCTGAGCGGTTCTAGGCGCTTCAGTCTGGAATCACGCGACAGCTACGGTGGCAGGTTCGAATCTTGCCTCAGGCCTGGATGTGTGTGATGTCCTTAGGTTAATTATGTTTAAGTAGTTCTAAGTTCTAGGGTACTGACGACCTCAGGTGTTAAGTCCCATAGTGCTCCGAGCCATGTGAACCATCTGGCTACAAGGTTAGTGGTGAACATCTTGAGCACATCGTATTGTTCAAATATACTGCCGGAAAAAATTAGTACACCTGGAAAGACGACGTCGATTTTGATCTGATGATGGCATACGCCACCTTCGGGGTAGTAGATGTACTGATAATAGTTTTAACGTCGTCCGCCTACAGATAGCGCAGTGGTATAGCTACCAGTAAGTCATCCGTGACTACCATTCAATATGGAATGTTCACAGCCAGAAGGCACAGTGTACTGCAAACGTGTGAAGCAAGTAGGAAATCATTCCATGGACACACACTCATCCTTTCCACAGCCAACTGCATGAGTTAGAAACAGGTCAAACTGTGACCTTCGGAGTGGTGGAGGAGGGTAGGTGGTCCTGTTGGGGAATAGCCACACAAGCTGGACATGCTGTGTCAGTGGTAAAACGATGGTGGTATCAGTAATCATGTGAATATTCTCACACCCATTGGACGATGCTCTGGAAGTCCACCCAGTACAGACGCCTGCCAGGGCAGCAGTAGCAGACCACACAGCTACCACAGCACAGAGAAATGGCTTGTGAACCAAGATGTGTCAAAACGAACTGTTGTGAACCAGTTATTAGTGGTTGAACTACGGCAAGCTCATCTTTAGCTAGACTTCCACTCACGCCGCAGCACCGATTGCATGGCTCAACTGGCGCTGTCAGAGGATCACTTAGAAGATGGAATAATGTGCTGTGGTGTTCAGAGACGAAAATCCATTCCTCCTGCAAGCAAGTGACTATGCAGGCCTGTCTTGTAGAGTACATTCCTCCAATACACACTAGAAGTAGGGCAAGTGCGGTGTCACCCCATGTTGCACTGTTGCCAAATTTATTCAATACGGAGGAGTCAAGATTTCGACAATAGATTTGAGAATGTCGCAATGACGTCATGGTGGGAAGTTCAAATGTTGATGGGAAAATAGGTCGACTGGGCTACCTCCACTAACCTAATCCCCTCCCCTCCCCCGTGCCCTCTCCCTCCCCATCCCTCTCCCTAGGAAATGGCGTTAAAATCTGGGCATGAAAATAGGTCAATTGAGCTACCTCCACTAACCTAACAGAACGGCGGAAAAATTTAGGCTCGAAAATAGGTCACTTGGGATACCTCCACTAACCTGTCATCCAAGCACCACCTCTACCTTGGAACTGGTGGGAAAAAGACTCAGCCATGCTGGGCTGCTGGACAGGATGGATGTAAGTCTTTATATAGCAATCATTGTTTATTTAAACAATTGGAGCTGTCATTGGCACTAGCTCCATCCACTGTGTTCCCATGAGGTCTGGAGTTCGACTGATTCGACTGATCTAGTACACAATACCACCAACAAAGAGTGCTACCGTCCCTCCAGTGACATAGTCCAAGATGGCTGTCTGGGGAAAAATAGGCGAGGTAAGGACTCAGTCTGTGTCCAGCTGCTGGAAAGAGTAAGGAGTGTACATTATTTATTTTCAGTAGGAAGTTGGAGAAATTTATTTAGGGATGGATTTAATGTGATTTATTTATTATGCTGATACAAAACATTCGCCCTGACGTGCTTGGGGTCCCAATACATAGCCTTCAGACCTGCAAACTACTCCTAAATTGCAGAAATAATTCAGTACACTGATGTACAGACACACAAACGTCTCATAAACTTTCAAAATAATGCCTGCAAACACGTTCAGTAATTGTAAACTGTAAAAATAATGTATTGGACAGCCTACAGACCTGCAAAGTACTAGTAAATTACCGAAATATTGCAGTACGCTGATGTACAGAAAACCAAATAACTCATAAATTGTCAAAATAATGCTTGTAAAACGTTATGCAAACACGTTCACTAATTATAAACTGTCGACATAATGCATTGCACAGCCTGCAGACATGTTCACAAAATAATGCAGTAGACTGATGTACAAACAAGTTCACTAGGCATAACACGGAATTCATTCTTCCTGAGGGTCCTAACGAGGCACATCACCCAAGGAACAGCATCCTGCCAGAGATGGTATAACCTCCCCACAAAAAATTCCTTAACCTACAAATAGTAAAAATATGACTAATCTCTCAATAAAATTGTGGCTCACTTACAACCTTTCAATAATTGACTGTGAATTTAAACTGGTAAATTTTGGACGTCAGCAGTGCTGCGTCATGGCCCTGAAAGATCATTCTGAATAAATTGAAAATTCTTACCTCAATAAGGTCGCCGGATAACGCATATATATCTGCTCCTATAAGAAATTTTTCTGGCACAGCCCAGTGCAGTGCTGGCCGATAGATTTGTCATATGTAAAAAGAAACAACTGATTTTTCATTATAATAATCGGGATGACCATGGATTGGAGAAATTAGTAAATTCTTTAAATTGAGGTGAATGATTGTCAAAGTTAATTTTTATAAGAAAAATTGTTATTAAGAGATTTTTTTTAAAAACATTTACGTGGGACTTAATATAACAATTGTACATATGCGCGACGCTGCTTTTACCTTATACCACATCGCTCGCACGACCGGCCCAGCCAACTCCATACACACGACTGCTCGTTGCTACTACTACTACAACTGCTACACAGCTCCTACTGCTGACAACACTGTTCTCTGGTCTGAGATTCTCTTATAGCTTACATATCGCAGGCAGCGCGTGAGCAATCCATCGAAATTACATCTGCTCGAGTGCTCTAGCAAGAAATTCCTTAATCATGGACCTCTTACAATGGGAGGTCTGCTTCAACTTGTCTTTGAACACTTGAACAAAGGAGACATCACGTTGTTCCCAGAACTTTACATATACCTTGCCCCCATCTTGCTCGGACCAGTCTGTAGAGACTCCTATGTCCCAGAACAGAGGATGTCTTGTGAATGAATTGAGTGTTCCGGTTGGCTCTTACTGAATTTAATAACCAAATTACTGATGTTGTCGGTGTGGGAGCACTGTCAACCACTTTTTTCTGCAGAAGAGACTTTCAGCAGCAAAATTATTTTGTACAGATCGCCATTTGCACTGACAGTTAAACCCTGCAAAAGTCATCTACTGACAACACTTTCACATTTACACTGCTCTATCACTGACGATGGAAGCTTTCAGCTTGAAACCAACCTCCAACCCGGCTATATAGCACCACATACCATACTGATGTATTAAACACACAATTCGTACCCTGTGCCATACAAAATGACCACTTATGGATCCTGCATATGGGTATCGACCATGAGACTCTCGTACATACACCACGAAAACTGGCAGCAGAAGCACATGGAACGTATATAGTCCTTGCAGCAGAAGATATTCCCCAGGAGCCCTGTAGATGCACACAATACACACTACAATCGATGTTCTCCCAACCAAATAAAGACGATAAATGTGCAGAAGCAGTCAACCGGACAATTTACATGGGAAGGAATAATGGTCGTGTGCAAACACATATAGATATTGAATCTTCTCAAATTTCCACGGAGAACGCACATGATCACGAAGGCTGTCCAACGCATACCACTCCTGCCGTTAGCTGGAAACGTGACTCATTCCGTCTATAGGCCACAGCCACGACGTACTCCTCGCACACCAGACAGAATCGTCATAGGAAACTGGCCTCTTGTATATTTGATCGCTATACTTACAATTAAATATTACGATTGCGGTCTCAATTGCACGACATTTGACAATGAGCGAAACTTCAGAAATTCCCCCTGCAGACGGCTGTGGCTCAGGAAATTGAAATATCTGTGCCATTCTTATGGCTAGACATAGTTTTTCAAGTAAAGAAAAATCTTTCATATCCATTGCTATCGCAGTATTCCACGTGAAACCCATAACTTCCTTACGACTTGACATAGTCATTTTCTTTTCACAAGTCGGAACACACACACGTACTTTACAAGCCTGATGCTCAAGGCGAACATATCACGCATCCCCCACTACGAAGTAAGAAAATTCATTACTGGGTTTAGGCGATATTTGATTGAGAATGATCACAAACAGTAGATGGTGTGCTGATTGAGGTCGTAAGAAATGTACATATCTGTAGTGCTACGCTGTCCGGTAGAAATGCTGTCTGTGATTTGGAATCAAGTCTTTCCATTCAGCTACATACCTCCGTTGGATCCTTTGGAGAATTTTTTTAATGATTTCAGCCACTAGTGAATCATATTTCTGGCACTCTCATATCTCGAAACGAGTCACCTTTCTCGAACCTATCTCCTACAGTAAAATTCCAACGTGGTTTTAGATAGTCTCTATGCATCTTGTAACTGCTCCTCAGACTCTGCACTACCATCCCTCCAGTTCTGCACTTGTAATCGTTCCAATTTAAGTCGAAACTGAGCAGAAGTCGGAGAGAGCTGTATCTACCACATTCTGCAGCCTATGTAGAAACAGGCTGGGCTGAGTTAGTGCTACAGAACCGTGTCCTGACCAGTCGATGAAAATGGGAATGTGTTCTCGTAGATCCGCCAACCGTGTATGATGTGTAAGGCCAGCGCCAAATGAAGCCCATTCTCGCAACAAGACATAGTACAAGGATGGCACGAACAGTTTCGGTGGTGTTTCTTACTGGGAAAATTAGGGAGATTTAACATCATACAGGTACTGCAGTCCGAAGCAGATCCGCGTCCCTCATGGTCTATTTACGTGTATCACCCCAACATTCTATCATCGTTATTCTGTTCCATCCAACAGAGAAAAATTACGAACTATAAAAGTTCCACTAACTTCATCCCATAGGGAACTCGATAAGATTTTTACTGCATCTCTCTGTCTCTCTCTCTCTCTTCCGATATATCGAAAAAAAATACAGTCTGTGTGTCAGGATCGAACACATGCAATGATCCTATTAAATATATAGGTACTGATCCATTGGATCAGATGGCCAGTGATTGAAGGTGCTTGCACAGAGCAGTGTAAAGTGTCAACACCTGTACTATAGGAGGAGAGGAGGAGGATGACCGTATCCGACATACTGTACTATCAGTCGCAATAGAGGCTCCCTGTGTCGTTGTTTGAAACATTGTTTTTTTCTGCTGTAACATGCTTTGTAAACTGCATTCCATTTTGATTTTTCCACCACGACTTCGAGGTCTGGGTCCGGTATCGTGTAAAACATGTTGTGGTTGCTGCCACCACAAGACACACACACACACACACACACACACACACACACACACACACACAGAGAGAGAGAGAGAGAGAGAGAGACACTCGATGATTTTAAATATAAGACAGTCACAAAGTAAGGAGACTGGAAGAGTTTTATGGCATTGTGGAGAGTTTCCAAACTGCTGTTAGAAGGTGATTGACAGCCTCTACATTGAAAACTCATCTGTCACAGTGACGGGATAGCTGATGGCCCTGTGTCCCATTTAGACTTATTCCTCATACTACAGTCATGTAGCCGATCGCTGTTTCGGTGCCAGCCATCCCCAAAGGTGTTGCCTCTCCTCCAAGACTCTTTCTCCATCTCAAACATGCGGTATCAGTCAATCATTATGTGGTATTCAACAGCTTACTAGTGGATGGGTGGGATGGAAAGGAACCGTCGATGTATTGTAATAATAAGCATCACAGTTTAGAGTGCAAACAATTTTAGCAGTTTTGCAGGAATTTCCACACCGACCAGTGATTCGACAGCATGCTTCCCAGTTTCATTATCGTCGCTAAACTGCCCCTCCTCTACTTTACGAGTACCACTGCAAATGTAGATGACTGGGCAGTACATCCATTCAGTACTTATTCTCGAACATATACATCACCAAAGTACACTCCTGGAAATGGAAAAAAGAACACATTGACACCGGTGTGTCAGACCCACCATACTTGCTCCGGACACTGCGAGAGGGCTGTACAAGCAATGATCACACGCATGGCACAGCGGACACACCAGGAACCGCGGTGTTGGCCGTCGAATGGCGCTAGCTGCGCAGCATTTGTGCACCGCCGCCGTCAGTGTCAGCCAGTTTGCCGTGGCATACGGAGCTCCATCGCAGTCTTTAACACTGGTAGCATGCCGCGACAGCGTGGACGTGAACCGTATGTGCAGTTGACGGACTTTGAGCGAGGGCGTATAGTGGGCATGCGGGAGGCCGGGTGGACGTACCGCCGAATTGCTCAACACGTGGGGCGTGAGGTCTCCACAGTACATCGATGTTGTCGCCAGTGGTCGGCGGAAGGTGCACGTGCCCGTCGACCTGGGACCGGACCGCAGCGACGCACGGATGCACGCCAAGACCGTAGGATCCTACGCAGTGCCGTAGGGGACCGCACCGCCACTTCCCAGCAAATTAGGGACACTGTTGCTCC